>NC_061114.1:82038025-82338025 GCF_002878395.1 Capsicum annuum | reverse complement strand
AGAAGTATAATTTTTTTTCTTTCTCACTCTCTAAGACCAATGTTTTGGAGCTTTGCCTTGTGATTCAATTCAGAGTACACTTTTGGTTTTCTTCATCATTGTAAGTTAATCCTTTCAGTTTTGAATTCAATTTATATACTTGTTTCTTGTATCATGAGTGGCTAAACACTTCTAACCATGATCATGGGATCTAGGGTTAGGTCATGATAAGGTGTTAAATACTCAAGATTTAATAGGTGTTAGGATTTCTTGGTAATTCTGAGATTATAATTTATGTCTATTGGTTACAAACAGTAGGCGTACCTAATTTAGTTTTCTTGGGAAAAAATCAGAAACAGTAGGAAGTAAATTATCAACAGGGACTCGAAAAGGCTTCATTTAATAATTAGCACTGTAACAAGGTTGATTAACTAGAGGTAAAATATGGACAGTGCATAGTGATTCCCTAAGTCCGAGAGGATTAGAAAATTAGACTCTTGAATAGGTCGACAGATATTTGATCATATCATCAATAAAGATATCTTGTGATCCTAACCACCGTAAGAGTCTTGAGTAAATTTTAGCATCTGTCTTGTATCGTAAGCCCTAGTGAACATAATCCTGGTTATTTCATAAAGTCTTGGTTACAATTATCAAATTCGAAGTGACAATTAATTATCTGCAAAACTTAAACCCCATTTCAGGAAACAGTAAACTACCAGTTAATTAAATCATAAATAACTTGAGTTCACACCTTATTCCCTATAGGATTCGACCCTAACCTAGTTGGGTTTTATATTGACGACGATCACTTACTCCTATTCAAGAGTGTAATTTGAGCGTTATCAAAAATGACGTTGTTGTCGGGGAACAATTTGGCGTATTGAGTTGATTTGGAATTTTAGCCTACTTGCTTGAATTTAAACTTGTAAATATTTGTTTAGTTTATTTTTTTATTTTCTTTTATTTTTATTTTTCTCACACCTTTCTTGAGATGTCAGCCTGGATAGATGGTTTTTGAGTAATGATGATTCTTGTTATTATTATGGGGTACCATATTTTGAGACTTGCTATCCAGATTTACCTGAAAGTGCATGGACTGAACCTTCACAATATGATCTGAATACTATCCCACTGACTGTAACTTGGTGTTTGGCTTATGGTCAAAGTGATCATAGTAAAGATATGTGTGCTGTCACGATTAAAGTGAACAAATCTATGAAATGAATTTTAGAGAATCAAGAATAGATGTGGGCAGAGTTAAAGGAGTTACCACTTCCACCATATTTACTGTGGCTAAACAAAGAAAAATATGAGGAGGACATAAGCCAATTTGAGGAGAAAACTCAAGAATCGCAATCACTCGATTGTCATCTTGATCCTAAGAGTGACATTGAGAAGGTGAATAAAAGTGAGTGTATAGTAGATAGTGTAAATTTTGAAGTAGAATTAGTTGGGCCTCACTCAAAGCATTTTTCCACACTATGTTTAGATGATGTCTTGTCTATGGAATCATTTAAAATAGTGGAAAAGTGTGAAGATGAGGAACAAGAATCCTATATCCTTGAATTTACACTGGATAAGCACCATAAAAACACACCTCACTTGAAGGCCGAGTGGTTTATCATGCATCATCCATTACTAAATTTATTAATCTCTGTACCACCTCCATATGATAGAGGCAAAAAGATGGATGCGATGTTAGGGGTGAAATTCATATCCTTAAGGTGGAGGAAAAAGTTGATTGGGTCATGCCGCGACACTAAATTAGATGCTTCTTAGGAGGCAACCCAAGGTAAGTAGGTTTTATTTTTAGTTTTTTTGTTTTTATTTCACATATTTTTTATTTTAGGTTGAGTCATACGTTAATGGGAAGTCTGAGTACCATAAACTTGAGCTTAAAGCATGGTAAAGAATGAGTATGGGGTCCCATGGATCTGTTTTATGTGAAGATGCTACTAGCTAGGTCTAGAGGCCTCAGAGAGTATTTCTATTTCTTACTTTTAAATTCATTTTGGGGACAAAGTAGATTTTTCATTGTAGGGTGGGGAAATTCCCAAATTTTGGCTCAATTTTAAAAAAATTAGGTTAGGAATAAGTGAGATATTCTTGTTGGTGCTATTTTTTATTTCATGATGCAAGTGGGTTTGTTAGTAAAAGCATGTTGAATGAGTGAATTGCTATTTTGAGACTCTTAGGCTCAAGTTTGTGACTCCAATTTTGTGGCTTAATTTTGAATTTATGTTATTGTTTGGTTGAGAGTCTTTGATGATCCTATTGATTTGAGCATGTGCCATATGTGTGTGATGTATTTTGTATATTCCTTGTTGCATGTGATGTCTTGAACTTGCCTGGTGTGTGTGTGAAGCTAAATAAAGAGTGTAGGTTTAGAAGATGATATAGGCATTTCTTTGATAGCCTTGTTTTATACATTCTTTTTGTCCTACCCTTTGTGCATTATCCTAGTTAACCTCCCATTGAGCCCTTTGCTTATTTTCTTTTGTAACCATATAAGTAGCCTAATTCCTTCTTTGATAGACCATAAATTTGAGCGAAAAAGCTCCTAAGTGATTTGATTGAAAAAAGTTTAATTTGAGAAAGGAGTTTGAGAAATTGAAGAAGAAAAAGATGAAATTGATTCCCCAAGGTAATAGTTATAGGTGTATAACTAATGTGTGGTGGATGGATGTGATATAATTTATGCTAAAAATACTGCCATGATTTTGTAAAAAAAAGGAGAAAAATTGATTCTTGTGGTAGTAAACTATGTGTCCACCAAGTGTTTGTGAAAATGCTTAAAAAAGATGGGGCAAAAATAAAAGAGATAGGTAGACAAAAGTGGTGTAATTTGGTTGTTGGATATTGGTTTTAAATGTTTAATGTAGTGTATTAAAGCGCTTAGCGAGGTCAGTCACTATTCTTGGCCAAAATAGTTCCTACCCGTCCCTTAGCCTACATTACAACCTGGAAAAGTCCTAATTGATCCGCAGTTCATCATTCCGATATTAATGGAGCATTACACTAAGGGCAAGCCTATGGTTCATTATGAGTAACTTGTGAATTCTTTGTGAGAGTGAGCGTAATTTGATTCTTGTACCCATTAAGTTATAAATTGCATTATTCTGAGAGATTATGGGTAAATCTCTTGTTGTGAGGAGCACATGTTTGATGAATGTGGGTGATTTGTATGATTTCCTTGATTGATCAATAAGCATGAGTTTTCAAACTAGGTGAGCCAATTCTTGAGGCTAGAATATTTTGGAGTAGTGTTCATGAGCTTTTAATTGTGTATAACATGTTTAGTGTTGTAAACTTGCATTTGTGTAGTCATTGTAGTGTTATTATGAGTGTATTGCATGTAGTAGAAGTGTGGAATCTCTTCATCTCATGGTGTTTATAGTTAATAATTGTTTGAGGACGAACAAGGCTTTAAGTGTGGGGTGGTGAAGTTGGGTGAATTTATGCATTCTAGCGCTACTATTCTAGCTTATTTAGCCATATTTTGAGGATTATTATTATTCTTTATGTGTTAATAATGATATAAATTAGCAATTATGTGTCCAAGTATGTTTTTACAATGTTTAATGGTATTTCCACACAAGTTTTGATTCAATTCGACCATTTAGAGTTCAACCGAGAAAACTAGTGTGACAAGCTTGAGCTAGGTGTTTTTCTAGTTTATAGTGTTTAGTTCTAGTGTGTTTTAGTGATTTAATAATGTTGTTATTATGTTTTAATATATGAAACAATTTAGTTATAATGTTCAAGGGTAAATTGGGTCAAGAAAAGAGTGAAAACAATGAGTTAAAGATCAATGTAAATTTAGCCTATGCTTGGCTTATGTTTCTAGTTCGTAGGTGAGGATGTTGTGTTGTTTTGAGCTTTTAATTGATTTGTTTAATGATTTATGATGCTTGATGAATGGATTATCATGATTTATTAAGGATATACAAGCTTCAAATCAAGTGGAAACAACTCAATAAGGCTCGGAATGCTTAACAAAAGCACAAGATGCAAGTTGGACGCAAGTTGGACCCCTGAAAAGTATTGGCCAATTGTGGACTGTACAGGTGGCCAATGGAGGAGTTGGAAATACCACTGAATTAAGAAGAGTCTCAAGTGTTAGGAAATATGGCGTGTGTAGCTTAATTTAGTGTTTAAGGAGACCCCGCGATGCGTTGAAATCGCAAACAATTACTGGAATTTGATAGATTTTTTGACATTTGTGAATTTGTATGTCTCAACGTCACACTGATACCCAAAATCGGGATAACTCTACCCAGCTGAAGTAAAATAGCATGGAAACCCATTCCAAGTCGGTTTGTGACTTGTATACTATAAATATAGCGTCCCAAACTCCGTTTTAATCATCTTGGGACCTCTTGGAAACCCTAAATCAACGCGGAACATCTTGAACTTATTCCAAAGACCAGTTTACTTCTTTTTGGGCTCTGATCTTGTAATTGAATTTTCAATCTTTTGATTTAGTTTTGGGAAATTCTTACTGTACTTGGAGGAGAATCAACTTTGGATTTCATCTTTTGTAAGTTTAATTGCTTTAAATTATGAATCAAATCATTGTTATCTCTTTCTATCTTATGAACAGCTAAAATCCGCAACTAGCGTTGTGGGATGTATGACTATTATTTCATTGATTTAGTAGTTGGTTAGGGTTCGAGTGATTATGGGAACATCTTGATAATTATTTTGTATTAATTATTTTCTATTGGTTCCAAACAATTGGCTTTGCTTACTGTTGATTTTCTTGAGATAAGGAATAAACCTTAGTAAGAAGTGAATTATCAACGAGGATTTGGGAAGGTTAAGTTCTCATCTAATGATTAATGTTGTAAAAATATTGATCAACTTAAGGTAAAATCAGTATGAATAGAATGATTTCTTAAGTTTGAGAGAATTAGGGAGTTCAACATCTAGGTAGGTTGAGAAACACTTAGATGGACTGTAGAAACTGATAATCTGGTGTTTTTGGCAAGTCATGAAACATAATGCCATAACTATTATTTAATGGGGATTAGTAATCGTAGTGATCATAACCCTAGTTTATTCTTTATCATTGATTTGAACTACTGAAATTTTGTCTTTGAGTTCTGAAGCAAGTTACAACTTTAACATTTGTTTGATCATTAGAAACCCCCATTTTATCTTTTTGTGTCTTTTGTTTTAATTTAACTTTTAGCTTTAGTTTCAAATTATTTTAATCACCGCTCACATTATTCCCTATGAATTCGATCCCGACTCCAAAGTTGGATAAATAATTTGACGATGACCACCTTACACTAAATTGATGTGTAAGTTGAGCATTATCAGTCAAAAACCATTGGGTTATGTATCTTTTTTGTTTAAAATAGACCCTAGATGTATCTCAAGGTATTGGCCGAACCTCAAAACCAAGTTTCAAGCTTTAGCCATGCCTTACATAGACTGACATGTCATGATCATGGAGGCTAGGATGCAATCGTAGCTAGGCAAAGTGCCCGACTGCGCTACCCGAGGATGGATGAAACCTATTTAAAGGCTGCTTTGTCCCAAAATTTTTCCTATTTGTGCTTGCTTCTTGAAATTTAAACCTAATGGAATGTCAAATCTTCTATGTAAGTCTTGTGGGCTGAATTGGAGCTTAAACAACTTATGAAATTAAATCTTTCTATTGTCTAAGGTAAAATATCTTTTAGTTTGGTATTGATTTCATGATTTCTTGACACAAAACCTATAAATCATTGAGGCTCAATAGTAGCCCTAACATTGATTGATTGACTTAAATTGCTTGAGGGTTATAACTCCCTAAAGATAGTTGAATGATGGTTTGGTTGAGGAAAGGCTTTTTCCAAAGGTGAAACCCACTTGGGGGTTACAATGGTGCCATAAGGGTTATGGTCATTCTTATTGTAATGCTTAAGTTTTGTTGTGAGAGCTTGGCTTGTGGAAAAGTAAGCTTTAAGAAGAGAAAAGAAAAAGCTTGTTGGCTCGTGAGTATCTTGGACTCAAGGTAGGTTAGGCTTACTTGTAGTTAGATTGAGCTTGATTATAATATAATTGTTGATATGTCGTGAGATTGGGCGGGGTTAAATGATAAATGGTTGAATGGTGATATTTGGGATTAGTGGACTTTTATAGGTTATTGAACTTTCAAGGTGTGATGCTTGACCCTTAGCCTAAAACTTTGGATATTCTACTTATAGTCTCATAAATAGTATGGGAATACTATAGTTTCTCTAATAGGTGAGAAGACAGCTGCCCCCGAACCTTAGGAATATGTTGACCTTGCTAGTGTTTAGTTAGGAGATGACCTTGGTGTTGGTTTGACTTAGGAGGAGTATTTGTAGAATATTTCTTTGATAGGATTAGTAAGGATTGATAAGCACTTATGACATGATTTAGATAACTAAGCCTAATATGATAGATGTTAGACTTATGATGGTGGACTTTGGTATTCTTGGAATTTAAAAGTGGGACTTGACCCACCTTAGGCTTGAACTATGAAATCCCTTAGAGACTTAGATACTACATGAATGTCTAAATTATGTTGTTGAGATTATTGATGGTTAAACCTCGATTGTTGGGTTATACATATGGATAATGGTTGGTTAATATGTATACTCAATGGATTAGCTTATGGTCATGATATGGATAGCCTTGGGAAAGTGATGATTGTATATAACATATGGATACTCATGCTCATGTTTATACTTATGTTATGTTGTAATTCTTAATAGCAAAGTAGGATGATATATGTTCTCTTACATCCTCATTACTCTATTATTGTGAGCTTGTATTTGCTTATTGATTTAGATATGTACGTGTATGTATGTTGTTGCCTTGAGAATTATGAAATGGCATGATGATGCCCAATGAATTTGGAAGAGGTATTTATATGATAATAATACCGGTGAATCCGAAAGAGGTAATGACGTATGATGTTGCATGGTAAATCCAGAGGATATGTTAATGTTATGATGTAGCCCAATGTATTCAGAGAATATGTTGTTGTAATGATGTTGCCTACGGAATCTGGAGGATATGTTGATGTGATGTTGATACCCAATAAATTTGAAATAGATGATGATGTTATAACGATACCCAGTGAATCCAGAGTATATGTTGATGTTGATACCCGATGAATTTTGAGGATATGTTGATGTTATGATTGATACCCGGTGAATCCAGAGGATATGTTATATTACGATTTGATACCTGGTGAATTCGGAGGATATGTTAATATTTTATTGATACCCGATGATTTCAAAAGAATTAAAGATATTATGATGCCGCATGGGGTAAATTTATATAAATGAATTGATACTTGTGAGGTTGGGCCATGTGGCGCCAAACCACTTATGTACGTGGGACATGATGTCTCCTTTGGTAAAATGGTTATCATTCCTTGTCCTTATTTACTAAATGAGTTGTGTGACCCTTGTTGACCCTAATTGGTAACTAGAAGTAACTTATGCCTATTAATAGGTTAAGGCTAATTCGTAAATGAAATCTTGGGTAGAACCAAAGGCTTACCTAGGAAATCTATTCGAGTTGGAATAATAGTTATATCATGGAATTTCGCCTAGTTAAGTGGCTTGTGCGATAACTAGTTGTTTCTAATAAATGACTACGACTTTAATACTATAAGTCTAGTGAACAAGTTGGTGGACCTTACGTGCTTAAAATATGGGAACTAGTTCATAAGGTTATAACATGCCTAATTATAATAGGCTTAGAATGCATGATTAGTAACTAGGTTGACTTTGAATATGTAATGTCGTGGTGGCTTAGTTGATGACTTCTATAATGAGGGTGCTAACTAGAAAATGGCCTTGTGATAGGCGAATAATTGATAGTAGTGGTAACTTATAGATTTTCTCTATTTGATGGATAGTAACTATAAGACTTGTAACCTGGTGGCTTATGGATATAGAGGTAACTAGTTTAGACCTCACATGGAGTATAATGAAAAATTGGCGGATAAGTAATTATATGATTATGCTATAACAATATTGGTTTTGTTGTGATAAAATTATGGTATGGATAATGATTGTGGACCTTGGTATAATCCATGGTAGGGTTATGCTACCCTTGGCTCTGGTTAATGGTTGAGTACATATACTTTGATGTATTATTGGTTGAACTTTTGTTGTACTCTCTAGTGGTATGGGACATCGTCATGTGTTCTTGTATTGTATTCTTTGGTGTACTCTCTGGTGGTATGGGACGTCATGATGAGCTCTTTGTTGTGTTCTTTTTGGTGTACCTTCTGGAGGTATGGGATATTGTTGTAAGTTCTTGTGCTTTGTGTTGTAAAGATTGTTGGTGATGATTATGGTAGACAAATGCTTGTTATTGTACATATGAATTTATGCTTCCAAAAGGTTACTTAGTTGGTATGATGATTATGGAGTATACTGATATAGTATGCTGTACTATTGCCTTAGTAGTATAGATATTGTTATAGTGATATTGGAGGAGATTCGGGTTTGATCCTATACCTTTACTTTAAGTTATGTCTTATTTTATATCGTCTTTATATTACAATTTAGCTCAGTCGGTCAATGATGCCTACTGAGTACCTATGTTTTCGTACTCATACTACACCTCTGTACCTTTATGTTGCAGACCTAGGTTCTAGTTGCCGTCGATGATCTAGTTCATGCCTCGTTTACTATTTGGAGATAGGGTGAGCTCTTGGAGTTTGAGTTTCCCTCTTTCCCCTCTATCTTTATTTGTCTTTTGTTTTCAAGACAAATGTATGAGACTACCTAAGACAATTTAGACTTTGATATTGTAAATTCCTATTGTCAAGTTTAGAAGCTCTTGTATTAATAGTATCAGGTCATGGGATTTGTTTTTGAATTTTGGTTATCTTTAGTTGTGAAACGTAATTATTTATATATTGTATCCTTATATAGGATCCATGTTGGATGTTCTTACCATGGTAACCCATTGCATAAGTTCCGAGTTACGGTATCGGCTTACCTACCGGTGGGATATGGTAGGTTCCATCATGACTCAAAAGTTTAGTCATAACGACCTATTTCTGAGTCAGGGTTAAAACGGACCCAGGAAATTAATTTTCAAAAAATAAGGGTAAAAGAAAAAAAATTCATATATACATTAACCATGATTAAAGGAAGCCATAGAAGAAAACTCAAGTAAAAATGAGGTTTAAATTTGAGAAAACCATTTTAGGCCTTTTGGGCCAAAATTTCCAAAATTTACTTTTAACTTTGTATTTTTAACGAGCCTTAGATGACAAGAATCTAAGTAAAAAAATTAATAAAGGGATTTTGTGCTTACCTAAGCTTGAAAATGTAAGAAATTGCCCAAGAACACTATAATTCAAAGCTCAAAGTCTCAAAAAAGGTAAAAAATTAGGAAAAATGGATTCTTATATTGTTCCAGCGCTGACCCCTAAAGTGGTAAATTGGTTGCTTTAACAGTCACTGCTAAAGAGATCAAGTATCACTTTAGTGGTAAGCACATGCATCCCAGTCTACTTTAGAAGATTAGGCTTCGCTAAAGCATTCCTCCAGCTGGGAGCGGGTCGCTAGAGAGACTGACTGGCCACTTTAGCAGTTTCACCGACTGGGTGGTGCACCAATTGGGATTTGGAAAGTTTCCAAGTCTCCGCCAACCCCTCGAGTTTTATTCAAAATCCCGAAAATGCTAATGAACTAGTCTACACAATCAAATTTGATGCTCTAAACTCAATGGCGATATATGATTCTTAAAAAGAAGTTGCTTTCATAGAATTGACCCCCAAGACATGATTTCACACTCTTCTGAACTGAGGGTTGAAATGAGATACACAAGCTATATAATCACACAAACTATGATAATAACCCAAAATCAATGTGAATCTGATGGTACGGTCTATTTTGCCATCCGACAAATAGAACAAAAAAATTTAACCAAAGTCAACTATAAAGTTTTTTAACCTCCAAAAACTACAAACTCATACAAATAACATGAAAATGCATTGGAAATCATGTTGATTATATCCACACTCTATAAATATCATGACCAACTATGGAGAGAGGTAAAATGATCAAAATTTATAAAAATAAAAGTTTTAAAAAGTCAAGCCCTTAAAATGAGTGCAGGGCATATTTCAACAACTTAGATAAGACCTCGTCTATAGGTAGTGACTAATTTTTGATCCATGGTGTGCATCATCATTTGAGAATCCATGGTTTCAAGAATCCATGGATCTTTCCTGCATTATGTTCTTGTCCACTTTTTTTGGACATAGACATTTTTAAGTTATTGGAAGTTTTATAGGTTGTACCCATGCATAATTTTGTTTAGATATTCTAGTATAATGACCTTAACATTATGGGGACATTCTTGAATTAATGATGTTATTCTACACTCTTTTATTTGAGTTATTTTTATATTGGCTACTAATATACAATTGCTTCTATTCCAATTATAAATGAGTAAATGTTTGGTAGTTGAGAAGAGTCCACCACTGTAACAGAGACTTGATTCAGTACTACTAAAATGTCCCAAGATCCGTCCTTTGAAATTTCCTCGAGCCTTGAGCTTACTGTCCTATTGACGACTTACCATATGAGTCGTATAGTGTGGTTACAAGTCAGGAGACCCTAGTTATATGTTAACCAGTGTGTTATTGCCCATGTTTTGTGCCGGTTACGCTAGACTCCTCATGAGTCGTATGATCATTTGATGAGTGGCTAGGGTCAAGTCGTTTATGGTCCAGTTTCCAAACCCTTGATGTTCTATGTTAGTCACGACTAGACCATATAAGTCATATGGCCTAATGATGAGTGGGACTAGGAAGTCGTAAGTTGGATAATAGTGGTATCTAATTCTCTTTTTCTGTAATGGCTCAATGGTATGAGTTGTGAGTTGTGGTGATGAGTCAATGGCTTGACATGAGATCATGGATGGGTTTTTCCACAGTTTAAATACTCTCTTAATTCGCTCTAAAACATCTCAAGAAAGATTGTGCTAGGGTTTCTTCAAAATGTTCATCTAAGTACTTAAGGACCAAAATCTCTCTATGAATCTTTATATCTCAGGCATGTGACTCTTCCTTCATTGTTACTTTATTTAAATCATATGTTTAGAGAATTTTTCATGAGTTATTAATGATGGTTTTGAAAACCATGGTCGAGAGTTTGAATTCTTAATGTTGAGTATTATTTTCTCGTGGTTTAATATATGATTATACATGTTTTGATAATGGTTTTGGACATATGGGTGCATGGGAATTGTGGTTTAACAAATGGGTCATGATTAACCCTAAATTTAATAATTTTTGGCTTTAATAATGGTACGCCCTCAACTTATTTGTGAAATTATCAATAAGAATGATCTTGTCACACGTTGAGTTGTGTTTTGAACTAAGGTATTGGCCTAAGAATGTTAATATTGGTAAATGGTTTTATCAAGGCCTTTTTGGTGATAAATTAATTTGAAATACTAAATGGGTTCGAGTCCCTAAATATTGAATTGAATGGATGTCTTTGTTTAGACAATGTGTTGAGTCCTAATTTGATTAATAATGGTTATCGCATGTTGTATGCTTGCAAGTGGAGTTGGTATGACGATAACAACAAGATGCCTTTGGTAAGAAATTAGATTTATAGTATTATATGTGTAATGAAGGTTTTAATTAAAATTTAAAGCAAGATGTGTAGCTGGGCCGTGAAAGTGAAGTTTGAAGGACTAGCACTGGAAACCGCACTGATCAGTGTGGGTGTCTCTATGATAAGGAGCTTTGAGTCCTAAGATTGATATAAAAGGGAGGCTCGAGTCCCTAATATTGTATACATTAGTCCTTAAGTCACCTTGATTATACCGGGAGGTTTGAGTCCCCAATAAAGACATATACAAATATGAATATTCTTTAGTTCGTGCGGCTATATGCATTGGGGCCCTTCTATCTAGGGGAGAGTGTGGCCCATATAGCCCCTGAGTGCCTTGTCATATGATGGTTATGCTACAAAGCCCAGGTTAAGGTTTTCCAAGTTTATTCTATGCCTTGCTCCATACCCCGTCTTATCATAATATCTATACGCATATATATTTCACATGCTATTATGCTTTGGATGTTGAACTGGCTTTGAAATATTATCATGAAATTATTTTGATCCTCTATCCCTAAGTTACATGCTAGCGTTCTAATCGCTAACCATCTTCAGATGTTGTTTCCCCTTGCAATGCAGGCACCAAAACTTCTTCTTCTTTTTCTGCACAATGATTAGGTGTTTGAGTTAGTTTGTGGGTTGAATTTAAAGTGGTGAGCCTCCATACTTCAGAAGGATTCATTTCCTGATTTTTATTCCCTATGTCTTAAACCTTATTTAGACTTTGTTTTGGCTACTGTCGGGGGCATGTCCTGACATATTATTAACATTCAATTTTGTAGAGGCTTTGTTGGATTACTGTAGACATTGGCGTGTTGGTTTGGTTGATTATTTTGGTGATGGACGATTGTTCAGCTACCAATGGATGATAAAGACATTTCATGAATTAATATTATACCTATTTTGCACTGTCTTGTTATATATTTGGAATTCATCCTACACTTGAGGTTGTTATGCTAACTAGGTTAGGTGAAGGGGGTGATCTTCAATTTACATGGGACTTGAGATACCCATCATGGCCATACCCTAGTTTGGGTCATGACAAAAGTTGGTATTATAGCCTAGGTTTATGGTCAATTGGGTGTCCACAAAGCCGTGTCAAGTAGAATATCTTTTATGGGTATGTAGCACACCACACTCATTAAAGAGAGGCTATGAGACATTTAGGAATGTTTTCCTTACTTATTGTCTTGATTTTGGGCTATAGTGTCTAAGGTCATAGATCCTTCTTATTTTTGTTTGTTTGTCTTTCAGATCATGCCTCCAATAAGATTTAATGTTGGTGTGAACTCTTTTGTCCCACTTGAGGACAAAGCGTATGGAGCTCATCCAACTTCAGGGGTCCAGATTCGATCAAGGGTTGGTGCGTCTGACTGTCCGTATAGAGTCCCACCTGTCCCAATTGATACTACTTCTGAGAGTGACACTCATACTCAGTCTCCTCAAGGGGAGGTTACTAATGCTGAGTTCTGTCACTGCATTAACCTATGTACTCAATTAGTAACATCTCAATCATAATAGTTGAGTTCTATTCGTGATTCTATGGGTTCATCTGAGGTCACTGAAGTTGTACAATTTATAAGGCTATATCTTTTGATATTTGTGGGTACAAAGATCAAGGAGGATCCTCAAATTTTCATTGATGAGATGGAAATAATCTTCTGGGTGAAGCATGCTTTGGACTTTAAATGTGTCGAGTTTGTTGCCTACCAATTGAAAGATATAGAGTACCAGTGGTACGAGAATGGGAACAGTCGAGAGGAGAAGACACTAGTTTTGCCTTATGGGATAATTTCTCTAGTGTATTCCTAGATCGCGTCTTTCCTCAGGAGTTTAGGGGGGTAAAAGTGAAGGAATTTTTTAACTTGAAACAAGGAAGAATGACAGCCCAGGAGTATGATTTAAAATTTCATCAGTTGTCCCATTATGTTCTAGAGATAATTTAACATGAAGGCCCGGATGAGAAAGTTCTCTTCAAGATTATCTTATGAGTTAATTCTTTAGAATAAGTCTTCCTTGTTGAACAAAGAAATGGACATTTCTTGACTTATGGTTTAAATACAACATATTGAAGAGGAGAAAAAGAAGCAAGCTAAAATTTGTGAGAGGCAAAGTAAGAAATTCTAGCATTCAGAAAAGGGTAGGGGCCAGTAATAGAGTTAAAGTGGTCTAAGAAAAAGAGCAAGAGGAATCTTAACTCCTATTAAATGGCTAGTGTTCATTACCCAAAGCCATCTAGTGACTAATATTTTTAGGATAGTGTTGCTTGTACGGGCATAGGGTGCCTAATCTCAGGCTAGTGGGGCCCAATCAGCACCATTCTACCCTCTCTATAGTTTTTGTGGTCATCACCACCATGGTCAGTGTAAGATGGGGATAAATCGATGTTTTATGTGTGGTCAGATTGGACATATTCAACTGTATTATCCCTATAGAGTTGCTTCTAGGGAAAATAAGGTTCTTGTTGCCTCTTCATTAGCTCCTACATCCAAAGGTGCCATTTCTAGCTCCGACACTAGACAGAACTGTCTTTATTCTCTCACCACTCGTCAGGAGTTTGAGGCATCTTTGGATTTTGTTACTGGTATGTTGAAAATCTTTTCCCATGATATGTATTGTTTACTTGATCTAGGGTCCACTCTCTCTTATGTGACTCTATTTGTGGCGGTGTATTTTGGTTTCGGTCCTGGATGTATTTCAGACCCTTTTTTTATTTACCTCAGTACGTGACTCTATGGTGGCTAGAAGATTCTATAAGGGTTGTGTGGTATCTTTGGGTGGTCGAGAGACTTTAGTGGATCTTTTTGAGTTAGACATAGTTGACTTTAAAATTATTTAGGGGATGGACAAACTGCACTCGTGCTATGCTTCTTTAGACTGTCAAACCCGTAAGGTCGTGTTTAAATTTCCCTAATGAGACAATTTTTGAATGGGATGGAAGTTCTCTAGTTCCTTAGAGAAGGTTCATATCATATCTTAGAGCTAGGAAGTTAATTTCCAAAGGTTGTCTCTATCATCTTATCTGGGTTAACTATTCTAACTAAGAGGGCCCTTCCTTAGATTTTGTCCCAGTGGTAAATGAGTTTCCTGAAGTCTCCTAATGATCTTCCTGGTGTCCCTACAGATAGGGAGATTGATTTTGGTATCGATCTTTTTCTGTACACTCGTCCTATTTTTATTCCCTTATATAGAATAGTTCCGACCGAGTTAAAGGAGCTTAACAAAAAACTAAATGATATCTTTTAGACAAGGTTTTTATTCATCCTAGTATTTCCTCATGGGGTGAACCTATCTTGTTTACATGTAAGAAGGATAATTCACTTTCTATTTACATTGATTATTGGTTGTTGAATGAGGTGACGATAGTAAATAAGTACTCTCTTACAAGAATTGATGATCTCTTTGATCAGCTTCAGGGTGCCAAATTCTTCTCTAAAATCGATATTTAGTCCGAGTATCATCAGTTAAAGATTAGGGAGGTGGATATCCCTAAGACAGATTTCCATACCCAATATGGGTATTTTGATTCCTTGGTGATGTCTTTTGGCTTGACCAATGCCTTGGCGACATTCATGAACTTTATAAATAGGGTCTTCCATCAGTTTCTGGATCTATTCATTATTGTCTTCACCAATGATGTTTTGGTATACTCTAAAAGTAAGGAGGATCATGTCGATCATCTCTACCTGGTGTTGCAAACCTTGCAATAATTTCCTATAATAATAGTTACCATTCTAGCATCGATATGGTTCCGTTTGAGACATTGTATGATAGGAGGTGTAGATCTCCTATTAGGTAGTTTGAGTTTGGTGAAACGGAGATGTTAGGCCCAAATTTTATTCACCAATATATGTAAAATGTAAAGGCGATTCAGGATAGGCTTAAGATCGCCCAAAGTCGCGAAAGTCCTATGTGTACATAAGGAGAAGGGGCTTGGAATTTGATATTAGACATTGTGTATTTTTTAAGGTGTCTCCTAAGAAGGAAGTAATACAGTTTTGGAAGAAAGGGAAGTTCAGTCCCCGATATGTTGGCCCGTACTCGATTTTGAGAAGGCATGGTAATGTTGCTTATGATTTGAAATTTCCCTCTAGCATTAGTTCTATTTACTTGGTATTCCATGTATCCATGTCGTGGAAATGCATGGGTGATCCTTCGTTGGTTGTTCCCTTGGAGAACATTGGTATTTCAAATTCTTTGTGCTATGAGGTGGTCTCGATTAGGATCTTGTATCATAAAGTTTGTCTGTTGGAAGAAAAATACATGGCTACGATAAAGGTTCTATGGTAGAACCAAAAGTTTGAGGAAGCTACTTGGGAAGAAGAGGAGGACATGAAGTCCAAGTATCCGTTCCTAGACAATATTTCGGAAAATAGTCCTTAAGGTTTGTGTCGTTTTCAACATCTTTGTTTTCTATCTTTGTTAAAGGTAGATTGACAAATTTCCTTGGTAATTTTTTTTCCTTAGAGGTCATATTAGATATGTTTGGGGGTTTAATCATGCTAGTGAATGCCCTGTGCCATCATTCGAGGACGAATGATCCTAAGGGGGGAGACTAAAATGCCTCAGTCTTAGGCCCTTGAAATTTCCATGAGCCTTGAGCTTATTAAACTGTTTATGACTCCCCATACAATTCATATGGTGTGGTTATGGGTTAGGATACCTTAGTCATATGATCATGTGATGAGTGGTTAGGGTCCATTCATATGTTGTCTAGTATCCAATCCCTTAGTTTTCTGAGTTAGTCACGACTAGACCATACAAGTCATATGGTCTAGTGATGAGTAGGACTAAGAAGTCATAAGTTGGACATTATGTGGTGTCCAACTCTTTATCTTGGTAATGACTCAATGGTACGAGTTATGAGTTGTGGTGACGAATCAATGGCTTGACTTGTGACCATGGATGGGTTTTTACACATTTTTTAGTTGAGGGTAATTTGAATATTTCCCACCCCAATCCCTTAAGACCCCATGTCTTATTACACCTTTTGGTCATCCATTATACACTTTACCACATCACACACTCTCTAAATTCTCTTAAAAAGTTCTCAAGAAAGATTGTGCTAAGGTTTCTTCAAAGTGGACATCTAAGTGCTTAAGGACAAAAATCTCTTTGTGAATCTTCATAACTCGGGCTTGTGACTCTACCTTCATTGTTGTTCACTAAAATCATATGTTTAGAGCATTGTTCATGAGTCATTAATGATGGTTTTGAAAACCATGGTTGACGGTTTGAATGCTTAATGTTGAGTGTTGCTTTATCATGGTGTAATTTATGATTATACATGTTTTTATAATTGTTTTACACATGTGGGTTCATGAGAATTATGTTTTCACAAATGGGTCATGATTAACGCAAAATTTGTTGGGTTTTCACTTTGATAATGGTATGCACTCAACCTGTTTGTAAAATTGTTAAAGAGAATAATCTTGTTACATGTTGAATTGTGTTCTGAACCAAGGCATTGGCCTAAAAATATTAATGATTGGTAAATGGTTTATGAAGGCCTTGTTGGCAATAAATTGATTTGAAATACTAAACGGGTTTAAGTCCCTAAATGTGGAATTGAATTGATGTCTTTGTTTTGACAATGGGTTTAAGTCCCAAGTTGATTTATAATGGTTATGGCATGTTGTATGCTTGCAAGTGGGGTTTGTATGATGATACCAACGGGATACCTCTTGTAAGTAATTGGATTAATGGTTGTGTATGTGTAATGACTATTTTAATTGTTATTTAAATTGGGATGTGTATCTGGGACATAAAAGTAGAGTTCGAAGGAGTAACACTTAAAATCGTGCTAGCTGGTGTGGGTATCTCTATGACCGGGAGGTCGAGTCCCCTAAATGAATATATGAATGGGACGTTTGAGTTCCTCATATTGTGTACATTAGTGATTAAGTCACCTTAATTATGCTGGGAGGTTTGATATTCCTATAAAGGCATATGTGGATATGGATATTCTCTGGTTCGTGCGGTTTAACCGAATGGGTGCTTCCAGCTAGGGGAGATCTGGGCCCATATAGCCCGTGAGTGCCAATCATATGAAGGTTACGCTACACAGCTGAGGTTAAGGTTTTCAAAATTCATTCTAAACCTTACTTCCTACCCCAGTATGTCATATATATATACGTATATGTATTTTTCATGATATTATGCTTTTGATATTGCACTGGCTTTGAACAGTTACCATGGAATTATTTTGTTCCTCTATCCCTAAATTACATGCTAGCACTCCAACCGCTAACCGTCTCTAGATGTTGTATCACAACACGATGCAGGCATTAAAACTTATTCTACTTTTCCTTCACCGTGATCAGGTGTTCGAGTTTGTTCGTGAGGTTATATTGAAGTAGTGATCTTCCATACTTCAAAAAGCTTTATTTCATGGTCTTTATTTCCTATGTATTAGAACTTGTTTAGACTTTGTTTTGGCTACTGTCAGGGGCATGTCTCGATTTTTTATTGACATTATATTTTGTAGAGGCTTTGTTAGATTACTATGGACTTGGGTGGTTTATTGTATTGGTGAAGGACGGTTGTACGGTTATCGATGGATAGTTTAGAAATTTCATGAAATAATATTAGACCTATTTTACAATATATTTTTTATACGTTCAGAATTCGTCCGACACTTGAGGTTGTTGTGCTGACTAGGTTAGGTGAAGGGGGTGATCTCCGGTCCATGTGGGACTTGAGATACCCGTCATAGCCAGGACCTGATTTGGGACATGACAACTAGGTCCCTTTATGAGAATATAAAGGAACAATCAAGAACATAGTGAAAGCAAAAGTAAAGTAAATGACAAGGGATATTTAAATGAAAACCTCCATGCTCAAGGGGGTAAATCCATGACCTATCCCGGTAAGATTTTACAAAAAGCCTTCACTAAAAATTCGTGAGTTTTTTACCCTACTGCATCACACCCATACAATACCTCTACTATGAGCACCCCAATTGCCAAGCAAACAAGGCTAAGCAAACTATTCAATGAAATCTGGAGAATGAGACGTGAGTTTACAATTGTAAGACCAACCAAAAACTAAGAAAAACTAGAAAATATAGAATATATATATATATATATATATATATCAATATGAGCAATAGATTTTATAAATTGTTGATTCTTGCAATATCGGATGAGGATTTTTCTTGAGAAAATTACTTTTAGATTTGTGCAAGAGCTTGAGCTTCTCTCCTTAAGGATAATGTATATATATTGATGACATTAGGATAGAAGCTTTTTCATCGGTGGATGATGGCAAGGACCACTAAAAAATCATCCTACTAATATGATGACTTTGTCCAGAAAAGTACTAGATAGCTGATATATAATACAAATGCGTGCAACTACAAAAATACATAATGGAATACCAGTTCATGTAACGGGTCCTTCCACTAGGTTAAGGAAACGACTGAACATGACTAACAATCATAAATTCATCGAACAGGTTGTACTGATGAAGTTGGTCAATCATCAAAATATAAACATAATATTAATAATAAGAACAAGGTTGGAACCCAGAATTAACACCTTTCTAATGATGACAAACATAGAAAATTTTGCTACACATGCAAATTTTTTTAGTTTCTAATTTTTTTATTTCCCCTTGCCACCAAGTAAACTAGCACCCAACACCATTTTCCCCTTTTACTAGTTCCTTATTCACTTTTTCACCAGTTCTATGTTTCACTAATATTCCCGTTTTTGACATCCTAAAATGGGATCACAATGACAGTTAGACACTATACATCATAAGAAATCACAACAAGGATAAGGATAGGAACACGTTCATAAGTAAGCATTTAGAATCATTAGATAAGTTAGCGTTCAATTTCTACAAAAAAAAAATAACCATATATTGGTATTAAAACAAGAGAAAGGTGAGAATATGGAGTGAAGGGATGGACAAGGGGAATAGATTAGGATAGGAACTAGAGAGAAAACTATAAAATAGGTGATTAAAACATTTCATAGCAGCACGATTATCATCAATTAATGCCTCATTCTCGATTTTCAATTGAGCATTCTCATCCTTGAGCTGTGCATTCTCCTCTTTTAGTTGAGTGATATCCATCTTAGTTTGATTTGAGACACCTGTTAGAAGACTAGTTGTCTTTGTGACTTTTGTCAGTTGAGCTTTCAGGGCTTCAATTTCATCTTCCGTTTGTTGCACCCCATTTTTCTTGCAAAAAGCAAGATTCGATGTAATAACTCTCTTTAAGATAGTTTAAAAGAGAAGAGTCACCACATAATGATTTAAGGTGTTGTAGGACACCATTTTTAACTAAATACGAGTTATTTAATTAGTCTACATCATCAGTAATTTGGGTAAAGGTTCAAGTTACCTCATAATAAAGGTTTAAGCAATTTTGAGGTTGACAAATGTCGATACTGACCGAACTCATATATTACATGGAAATCTTATATGATAAGCAAAAAGATGGTCATTTTTATTAACTTAAATAATAAGGAAGTGATTAGGCATGAAAACACATTTACTATTTAAATAACAAAGACCTGAGTGATAAAATATTAACAGAACAACTCTTATTTATTAATAAAAAATACATAAAAGGAAACTATAAATAAAAATATTGGATAGAAAAGGTATTCCATGATATAGTGAAGAAGATTTACTAAATAATAAACTTAGACTACCCGAAACAAACAAACAAAAGAAATGAATTGAAAGTCCTCTAAGTCAGGGAGTAATCCCTCAACCCCTTGCAAAGCTTTTTAAAGGACTTTCTGACCAAAGTGCAATGATTATCAGGTCATAAGTGTATCATCTAGATCACTTTCTATGTAGGAGGAAAATAGTTGGGAGGGGGGGGTATCCTAGTGAGATCACCCAATGCACTAAAATAATACTTTGCAACTTGATTGGGGAAGGGGTTGCTCATATTATTCAGGAAGAACAAACTGTCATCTCTCACAATCTGCCTAAGATTGATTATGAAGTTATTAACCTAGAGGCGCACAAAAAAATGATAAAAACTGATGTTCCTAACATGCATACCCGTCCCAACTTAATGTTCAAGAGGCATTAGACAATCAATTTTGAATAGAAATCTAGACACAAAGAAAATCTTATATTTTTAATTTAGACTTGGGATAAGCATCAAACAAAATAAACAAGACTTGGCAAGTAGCACATAGTGATTTCAAGTAAGCCTATTGATTAATTAAGGTTAATTAGGTTATACATATAAAAAAATAATTAATAGTTTTATATGATTAAGACCTATAGGCATGATATCTAAAGTTGATGATAGATTAGCATGCTAAGAAATATTTCTAATAAACTTATAGGCATGATTTATAGACATGTGATGTTAAGCTAAGCCTGTTGAAAATTAACAAAATGATATATAGCCATAATTTCTATGCATTTCTATTAAAATAAACGTGTTGGAATTTAATTAATAATCCTAGACCATGATGTCTAAGTGGTAAAATAATTATTAACATGCTGAATTTGTTAAATAATCCTATGAGAAAGGTAGCTAGGTGAGAAATACAGTTCATAACGTGTTGGCAATATTTAGGCGACCAATAAGACATAAATAAGCTAGAATTTGTTAAATATTATACTATAGACATGATTTAGAATAATAGGCTAGAACTTATTCAAAAATTAACTAGTTAAGATTGTCCTTTACAGTACATTATTCCATAATAGCGTGATTTCCAGATGGGTGATTAATATAGACATGATATCAGTGAAATAATATCATAAACTTATAGGCATGTCTTCTATGGGAATAAAAGTTAATTAAAGAGTACACTTAACGAATGAAGAAAAGTAAACAGAGATAGAATGCAAACTCACCTGATAGTCGTCAATTTTAATTATAGTGTAATTGCATATACAACAATTATTTCTAGCCAAAAAAATGAGAGAAATAAAAGAAGAAAATGAAAATCGATAGAGTTGATATTGGACAGCCCTTTAACAAAACCCCATTTTCTAGCGACTCTTCACTAATCTCAAACATTCACATTCTAATAGCACCTATTAAACACAAAGAAAGAGGAACCAAAATCATAGCCATAACCAGAGGAACAGAGACACAAGTAAATTCCAAAATAGAACAATTAATTTGGGTTAGATACTGTAGGCATGTTTTCTAGGTTCCAGCTAGAAGAAAACTACCGCATAAGAAATGAAAGGTGTATTGATAGGGGATAGAAAAAACAATAAAAATTAAACAATCAATGCAATACACAATATTCAAAACAGAACAATTAATTTGGGTTAGACCATGTAGGCATGTTATTTAGGTTCCAACCAGAAGAAAACTACCACATAAGAAATGAAAGGTGCATCAATAGGGGCTAATCTATTAGCAATAATATTATAAAAAAAAATAAACTATTAAAGTAACACACAATATTGAGAGTAATAATAATGAAACCGCAGCAAAAACTATGAACCGGTCTTTTCAAGATGAGAGATTTTAAGTATTTTTCATACTTTGAAGGTCAGTGAATAAAGGTTTGCTTTATATAGTCATCAATAGTAATAAATCATAGAATTGGTGTGGGAGAAAATATTCTGAGAATTAATCAGAAAGATTTATTTTTCTTAAAATAATAGTGTGAATCAACTAGGAAAAAGTCTAATTAAGTTTGTCATAAATAAATATATAAAGAAAATTTGTCCAAACCAAGTAAGGATAGGAGAATAAGTAAAGAGATCATGAAACTATGGAGTTTACGAAACATAGATGCAATAAAGCAGTAAAAAAATTTTAAATCAAAAAATACACAAATCAGTAAAATAAAGTTCTTAAATAAGTGTAAACAAATCAGCACCTACTAAAAATAACTTAGTTCCAAAGTTTACCAAATACAAAAAGAGAGCTAAATCAATTGCAAGAGTGGAGATATGCTAGAAGTGATCCGTATATAATTACAAATCAAAGATTATAAAAAAAAAACTACTAGCCGTTACCATACTTTGGAACAATTCATAATGTAGTTACCGTGATCATATTACCAAACACATTTTATATGGAAGTAACTAGTCATGGTTATATAAAAAATAATACTACTCCTAGGATATGAGATATATCAATGAGAAGCACTGTGAACATAATCTTGGCTATTGTATCAATTAGAAAAATGATCAATAACACTAACTGAGAGAAAGAGAAATTTATTATCATAGATGACTACTTAAGACTTGAATTCATAAAATTCACTATTTCATAAAAAAATTCAATTTACATGTGCACAAAATTATGTATGTGAATACAACAAATTGATCGACTATAAAAAATCATCAATAAAATTATCATGCTAATAACAAACATACCTCGAAAGAATTTGGATATTATCATACATGATGAAATAAAGTCCACAAGTGAAATGCATGAATTTCAGAATCACGAATCTGTATAATTCAAGTAATGACAACAACGATAGCAAGCAAGCTCAAAAAAGTCATACTCGACATGTCATTAAATTGAAATTCTTGACGCTTTAATGAAAATCAAATATGAAATAGGTGACTCCAATGCTATTCCAATCATCCCAAAATTCATTCATGAGAACATATTGGCACTTTATTTGAGTGTTTGCTTCATTGGAATTCTCTAAAACTCAATAAAGAAAAAATTTAGGGTTATAATTGGTAAACAGAGAGAAAAAGAAAGTGGAAGAGAGACGGAGATGGATGGAGTTTCTCTAGTTAGATAAAAATAGCGATAGATAACAACAATGGGAAAGGAAAATATGGTGGTTGGGTTACGGTTACACTAGTGTTGGTGCAGCAATGGACGTGAAGATCTAAGGAGTAAACGGTTGTTAGAGAGAGGAGAGAGTATAAGAGGAGAGAGTATAGAGGTTCATGGGTGCTGAGATGAAGTGTTGGAAGAGAGAAGATGATGGGTTTAGGTTTAGAGAGAAAGGGGATATAGGTGGCAATTACTGGAGGTGATTGGTGGAAAGGAGAGTTCATTAGCTTGTGATGGTGTCCCCTTGGTAGAGCAGTGTACATAGTGGTGTGTGTGATTGCACTTTGGAAAAGACAATGAAGAGAGCTAGTGGGCGGAACAAAATGAATGAAGATATTTGAATTTTGGATAATTAGAAAAGGAAAAGAAAAATAAATGCGATATGGACCATTGATTCATCAGACGAATCGTTGAGATTAAAATTATGATGGATCGAATTATTGATCAATAAATTGGGTCAAGTTGTTTGGTTTTGATTGAGATTGAATTGGATATCTTGTATTGAGTCAAATTAAAATCAATTTATGCTAAAACTGACATAAATTAGGTACAAAGTGGTTAGAAATTAAATGAATTAGTAGAAACTAAATTGGACTAGGCCTCTATTTAATAAATATTGTATAAACTAAGAATATTAATTAATAATAGAAAATCGTTATTGTACAAACATATATCAAAATTATAAACAAAAATTATCTAAAGATTGTACAAACATATATCAAAATTATAAACAAAAATTATCTAAAGATTATATAAATATGGATTAAGAAAATAATAATAATAATAAGCTACGCATTTTTAAAATTATGAATGTGAATAAAAAAAGTACTTATATAAATAATTTAACAAAGTTATGGATGATACTATCTTTAAATTAATAAGTTATATGTATACTATATAAGACTTAGCGATAATGAATATTAAAAATAATAAATGATTTAAAAAATAAAATAGATATTTTGAACTCACGAATGCGAAAATGTCAACATTTATCTGATATTAAAATAGTAGGTTAAGAGAAAATTAATATCTAAAACTAATAATTTGTAAAATAGCAGGCTAAGAAAAATTTAGGGAGGTTAAAATTGGCGTCAACACCTTTTCTGCCACTATGGTTGAAAACTCCTTTATTTTCAAACTACTCACCTCTTGAGCAGCAATAAGATTTGACACTATAGATTTTGACCAACTCTTCTTTTCTTCTTAGTACACTCACACTTTACAAGGGTAGTGAGTGTAAATTTTTGCTTTTTTCTTCAATAGTACAGGAGCTAAATCTTTGTTTTATCCCAAAATGATAAAAAAAATATTTGTGAGGAGAAATCCATAGTGCAGACCATAATTAACTTCTTCCAACTTATAAATTTTAATGATATGCTCAAATATAAGATCGGCGGGACAACAGTATTATTTTTTATGGAGGGATACTCTAGATACAATCAGATAATCATAGCACTAAATGATCAGGAGAAGACTACTTTCACTTATCCCTACGGCACATACGTATTCAGACGTATGCCCTTCGGCCTATGTAATGCACCATCTATATTTTAGAGATGTATGCTGGTGATATTCTATGATATGGTTGAATATTTGGTAGAGGTATTCATGGATGATTTCTCTGTGTACGGTAATTTATTTAAAAAGTGCTTACAGAATCTTGACAGAGTTCTATCTCCATAAGAAGAGACAAACGTAGTGCCAAATTGGGAAAAGTGACACTTTATGGTTAAGGAAAGAATTATTCTAGACCATAAAGTTTCATGTAAAGGACTCAAAGTAGATAAGACAAAGGTTGAAGTGATTGAAAAGTTGTCACATCTAGTCACAATCAAAGAAGTGCATAGAATTCTGGGACATGCAGGTTTCTACAGGCGGTTCATTCAAGATTTCTCAAAGATTACAAGATCCATGTGCAAATTATTGGAGAAAGAGACAAAGTTTGAGTTTGGGGATGATTGCGAAGCATTTTTTGAAAAACTTAAGAAGAAGTTGATTGAAGCACCTATTCTGATTGCACCTGATTAGGAGTTATCATTTGAGTTTATGTGCGATACTAGTGATGTTGCTGTGGGAGCGGTTATGGGTGAGAGAAAGGACAAGGTATTATGCTCAATCTACTATTCTAGAAAAATATTGAATGTTGCTTAAGTTAATTATACAATTACAGGAAAAGAAATGCCGGCAGTGGTGTATACATTCAACAAGTTTATATCTTATTTTGTTGGCACTAAGATCATTGTCATTATGACCACGCTGGTATTAAGTATTTTGTTGATAAGAAGGATACAAAACCTTGACTGATTAGGTAGATTCTGCTACTACAAGAATTTGATCTTGAGTTTCCAGATTAGAAGATAGCTGAAAAAAAAGTTACTGACCACTTGTCACGACTGGAAAGTAGAAACCATATTGTTGATGACTCTCTTAGTATTAAGGAAGAGTTTCTTGATGAAAAGTTGTTTTCTTTAGATGCAGTTGAGTTACCATGGTATGATGCTATTGTGAATTTGATAGCTTGTGAGGTGTACCCCTTGATGTCACCATACAACAAAGGAAGAAATTGCTTCATGATTCACATGCATATATTTAGGGCGAACCATATCTCTTTAAATAGGCTCCAAACGGAGGTTTTCATAGGTGTATTCCAGAGGATGAATTTTCAAAGGTGCTTGAAGATTGTTCCTCATCTTTTTATGGTGGACATCATGGGGGTGAGAGAACTGCTAGAAAAGTTCTGCAATTAGGTTTTTTCTGGCCTTGTTTGTCTAGGGACGGAATTGCTTATGTGAAGAATTGTGACCAATGTCAATGGTTAGGCACTTTATCTAGGAGTAAAGAGATGCCTTTCACTTTATCTGTACATTCTCTTAGCGGTTGACTACGTCTCTAAATGGGTGGAAGCTGTGGCTAGTCAAACTAATGATGCAAGAGTTGTACTGAAATTTGGGAAGAAGAACATATTTTCCAAATTTGGTACACCTAGAGCAATAATTAGTGACGGAGGTACATATTTTACCAACACCTAGTTTAAAAATCTTCTTTCTAAATTGTGTTAGGAACAAGGTTGCTACGGTGTATCATCCCTAAACAAGTGGACAAGTTGAGGTGTCCAACCAGAATATTCAGCAGATACTGCAGAAAACAGTGAATGGACATCAAAAAGATTATGCGAAGAAGTTGGATAATGCATGTTGGGCTTACAGAAAAGCTTACAAAACACCCATTAGGACATCTCTATATCGCTTGATTTATGGTAAAGCATGCCATCTACCTGTGAATCTAGAACATCAAGCATATTGGGCTATGAAAAAGTTGAATTTCAAGATGAAAGCAGCGGGGGAGAAACAATTATTGCAGTTGAATGATCTTAATGAGTTTAGACTTCATGACTATGAGAATGCAAATCTATATAAGGAGAAGACAAAAAGGTGGCATGATAAATAAATTAAAGAGAGAGTGTTTAAACCCGAACAACTTGTTTCATTGTTCAATTTAAGGCTTAAGTTATTTTGGGTAAATTACGATTGAAATGGTTTAGACCTTTTAGAGTGGTGCGAATGACACCTCATGGAACTGTAGAGTTGTGGAATAAAGAGAAGAGGGAGAAGTTCCTGGTGAATAGACAACATGCAAAACATTATTGGGCTGATCATCTGGATAAGCACAAGGAGTCCATTACCTTTGCTGAGAGGTAGAACTATGATAAGTCGTGCGACGACGTAAAATAAGGCATTGTGTGGGAGGCAACCCACAAATATAATTTAATAGATAGTTTAATTTTTAGTAGTTGAATAAAAAATGAGTCATGCCATGACTAAAAATAAGGAGCTTGGTGGGAGACAACCAGCATTTACTTACGCGACTTTGTTGTTTTTGATTGATGTGCAGGAAAAAAAAACTTAGTGGAGAAGAAGAAGATTGGTAGATGATGAACATGGGTCTTTGAGTAAGTAAATAGGTGATACATAGTGATAAAAAGGTAAAGAGTAAGAAAAGATGCATGAAAGTATGGAAAACTTAACCTTAGAAAATTTTTTGGATGCAATTTCCAGTGGACCGACACTATCATGCCACGTCGTATCAAGGTGTATTAAATCCACACTTATAAAAAATTTCTAAGGCTATTTCAAAGCAACTTAGTTTCTAAATAAATGAGTTGATTTGCTGATTCATGGGGAAATTTCAAGACTATTAAAATAATGATGTTCAATATATGATGGAAACTAAGTGTAGGGTGAATACCTATGTCATAATACCTTAGTGGTAGCTATGAGGGACTGAAGTTAGTGTGGTAAAAAGAGGTCATCTAGTCATAAGTAGAGACGTTTGTGTGAAAAGTTATTCATTCATTAGTCCTTGAGCTAAGATTGTGAATTATGCCAACTTTGAGATGTCTTTGTATATTTATGCTAAATAATCGATTCTTTGACGTGTAAAAAAAAAAAGAAAAGTCTAGGTATCCTAGTGCATTTATATACAAAAATGCTCTAACAACTAAGTGTGGGTAAATTTCACACTTAGTGGTGGCTAGATTTGAAGGTGCTTGTTTCATATCTTTATGGGTTATGATTTTTAATAGGTATAATGTCGAGCAGCCACCAACAAAGAAGAATAGGGAAAATATAACTGGACCATCTGAGCCCAAGCAGAAGAGGACCTGTGAAGCTGACCGGGTGCCTGCAGCCCCATGTGTTCCTAAGGGTCAAAAGAGGTTTGGAACTAAGGTTGTGGTAGCAGCAGGAAGAAAGTGGTACTCTCAACATAAAGAGTCAAAATATTCAGTCGATCAATTTATCAATAGGGCGAGTTTGATGAAGGAATATCCCTCTAAGGTGAGAAAGATAGATGCCCAACACATGAATTTTATATTTCAGCCACCGGGTCCATGTACTTAAGCTTGGTTCGGGAATTCTATATGAATTGGAACACAAAAGATTTTGAGGTTGAGGTACGTGGTCATGTGATAACTTTCACTGCAAACACTATTAATGAGCTATTAGGTGCATCCTATATGGATCCAGAGCCATTGAAGACAATGATCTTTGAGCCTTCTTATCATCATATCCGTCACTTCCTGTGCGACACTCAATCTATGACTAGGTGGATTCGCCACAAAGAAGGAGGTATACATGTATCACATCTATTTGCTAATGTGAACAGGGAGGCACCTTTGTGGGCTACAATTATCTATGCTTGTATTGTTCATGGGAAACATAGAACGGAGGTGACCCATGATAGGGTGTGTCTTATTTATGCTTTGATATGTGATTATGTTGATGTGAATGTGTGTGCCATTATTTATTCAACAATGAGGAAGGCTCAATTCTTAAGAGGTCGTAGATATATGTTTGGTAGGTTACTTACATGATTTTTTAGGCTACAAGGTGTGCCAGAGAAGGAGGAAGATTATTTATCGCCTATTGATGACAGGCCACTTGATATTTTTTGCACCAGAGGACCAGCTCCTAAAGGTGTGAATTTGACTATGCCCGAGCGTAATTCTTGCACTGATGAGATCACAGCCCATATATATGGGCTAACTGTACTGCAGTTAAGGACTGGGGGGCATATAGACACCTAATAGGTGATTTATGCGGTGGAGATTGACTACCCAGTAGGACCTCATGCTCAAACTTTGCTACACATTAGGCCTAACTTTTATGAGCCCGTTGATGATGATGTCCCCATAGATGAGGAGAGGCGTATGCTTATTCTGATTATGAGTCTGAGGAAGAGGATTAGACTAATGATGATGACTCAGGTGATGATTTTAGTGATGATGTTGATGCTGATGCAGATGACATGATGGCCATGGTGACATTCGACTTAGTAGAGAGTACGATGCCACCCTTCCCTATGCTTGTAGTTAGCACTGGGATAGTACTCTATTTAAGTGTGGGGTTGTTGGTCGTTAATCTTCTTTATCTTTATCTCTTTCATTTTAAATATTTGAACAATGTTGGTTTTTAGTTATGTTGGATGAACAATTTTTTATTTCTGAACAACTTACCCTTATGTTGGATCAAATTAAGGTCTATCAAAGAAAGGATTCGGCTACATATAAGGCAACCAAAGAAATCAGGCTATAGGCTCAACGGGGTTTAACCTAGGTCATGCATAAGGGTAAGCTAACAATATTGCCCTCTTTTGCAAATTATTTATAGTATTTTATTTATTTATACCCTTTGAGATAAATTTTTAGATTATAAGTATTATGTATGCCCTTTTTGGAAATTGTCGTTAAGAAACGTCATAGTTAGTTGCCTTCTTGTATGATAGATGGATGACGATCGTCTTAAGGGGAGTGCATTTTTTTTAGAAGTTGAGAAAATGATAGGACCCAGATTGTGACGTCTTAAAAATAAGGTGTGTTGGGCAAAGTGTTTTAATTTGATTAAATGAGATGTTTTTAAATGTTAAATCCCAAAGAGTGTAGTTTGATTTGATTGGCTTAATGTTGAATTTGATAAAGTGCAATATCGAAAACTGCAAGGATCCGACATGATTCTAAGAATACAACGAGTGGGTGAGTATTTGTTTATATTTCACATGTATAGGAAAGACTAGAACTTGCCCGGTGTGTTTATAAAGCAAAATAAAGGGTGTTAGGTTTAGGAAGTGATTTAGGCATTTCTTTGTAATCAAACTGTAAAGAATTTATTTACCTACCCTTATGCATGACCTTAGTTAAGCACCATTGAGCCTATAGCCCAATTTCTTTGATAGCCTCATATGTAGCCGAATCCTTTCTTTGATAGACCTTAATTTGGTCCATAGTTCCTAAGCGCTTTAATACGGATGATGGAATAAGAGGGAATGGAAGTATAAGTGAAGCTCTAGAGAATTAATTTATGCATTTAATTGTGATGGTTAGGAGTTAGAAAATAATATGTGATGAAAACTTCAGTTATTGTTACTTGGATATTGCGTTATAATGAACCTGTTTTGGCCCTGGTTCGTTAAGGATAACATGCACCTCAAATAAAGCAAGTTTCTTAGGTTGAGGGTGGCTACTATAAGGGTGTGTAACGAGAATTGGGATTTGAAGAAAAGCTGAAATTTGAATTATGATGTAAAAAGAAAAATACTCCTATCGTAGTGTGTTAATATGCCTAGAAAGATTGAGGGTGAAATAATGGTAGTGGGAAGATAAGAAACTGAAAAGTTTGGTTAACAAAATGTGATTCTGATTGAAGGTGGTTATGTATTAAAGTGCTTCGGGAGATTAGTTACTATTTCTCAAGTAGTTCCTACCCATCCCTTAGCCTTCATTACAACCATAAAAAAACCTATTTGATCCTACATTTCAACGTCTGATTATTAGTGGAGTAATAGATTAAGGGAAAGCCAATGTTTCATCACCGATTTTGAATGAATTCTTTATTGAGAGAGAGTGTTTTAATGTTAATATTCCCTTCTTGATGGATATTGTTAAATCAAGATTGATATGGGGAAAACTTTCTTGTTGTGAGGGTGCATGCGGATGAAAGTTTGGATTACTTATGTAGTTGCCTGGTGGGTGCTTTTATTAAGTTTGCCAACTAATTAAATGTCACTGTTGAGATATTGAAATGTGAAATAAAGTGTTCATGTGCCCAACACTAGCATGACTCTTAGGTTATGATTTTAATGATGGTTCTACTTGAAGTTGATAAAGGACGAACAAGGTTTTAAGTGTGGGGTGGTGATCTTGGGCGTATTTATATGTCCAAACACCGCTATTTACCCATATTTGAAATTGTTTTGAGAATAAAAATTATGCTAAATTTAATGAATTTTGAGTTAAATTGTGTTTCGTGTCTAACAGATGGGATTTGGGATATAGGGTAAATTTTCCATGGATTTGGAAGAAAATTTGATACACATCATGAAGATGCGAAAGACCATATGGATCAAAGTCAAAAATATAAGGAGATGCACGAGAGTAAGGACAAAAAAAAGAGTTGAGCATTGACAAAAAGAAGAAAGTAACTGGAGAAAAATTCCAGTGACGCGATTCTATCTCAACAAGTCGCGTCGACAGGCAATATGTGTTCCTTAGCCAAAATTTGAATAATAATTTCCATTGTATCGACGCGATGTCAACGAGTCATGTCAATGCATAAGTTTTGTACCTTAGAAAATTCTTCTTCTACAACTTTAACTGTATCAATGCGATGTCAACGCATCACATCGATGCTTAAAATTTTGACACTTAGCAAAAATTTGAGGAGCGAATTCCAGTGAGATGATGCGATGTCAACACATTGCATAGTGTGTTGAAAAACTTGACTTATTAAAGATTTTTAAAGGTAAATTCCAGTTTGTCAATAAGATGTTGATGCAACGCGTTGGCTTTGTTGATGCGATTATCGACGCATCACGTCAAGGCTTCACATTTGGTAAAACTTTCCCAAGTATAAAAGGAACACATAAGCACAATTCGAAACACTTTTTGGCAAGCATAGCAGTGGCAGAATTGCATAGAATTCTTTTTTTAGGTTTCTTATTATTTATTTTGAACTTCTTTACTTCAAGACGAATTTTGGGTATGATTAATTACTTGTTTTTGATGTTTAATTCAAACATGAGTGGCTAAATACCTTTTTCTGGGGTTGAGGTCAAGAACATGATTACTCTTTGATAATCTTTATAGTAGTTTCTTTTGGATTATCACCTGGGTTGTTCTTAATTTCTTGAGCTTACTATTTTAATGCTTGGCCGCCATTAGAATAAATTTATATGTCTATGTGAATCCGGGAGGAGAATCATAGATTAGAATAAGGAAACTAAAGAGAAAGGTTCTTATCTTTTTATAAAATAAGGGTTTTGAATGAGCATCTAGGATAGGGATATACCTAGAAGCCTTATTTGGTTCAATTGCAAGAAGATTACTTAATGAATCTAGGAGAATTATTGTATCTCTGCGGGAGTTGTTATTGAAATATTCAATAGATAAAAGATTTTAGGTCGGGAGATCAAGATCATTGCCTAAATCTTGCAAACCAACAACCAAATAACAAATTAGACCACTATAAGAATAGTGATTATTGTCAAATACCCTTTATGGACTAAGTGCTTGATAGATTGGAAGGAAGCAGTTTGTACTGTCTTCTATACAGTTATTCAAGGAATAATAACATATCCATTGCACTCAAAGACGAAGAAATTACTACATTTACATGCCCCTATAGGACCTTTGCCTTCAAAAAGATGTCGTTTAGGTTACGTAAGGCTCCGATGACCTTCTAGATGTGTATAATGTTAATTTTATAAAATATGTAGAGGACACTTTTGAAGTGTTTATGGATGATTTTTCTATGATAGGATATTATTTTGATTACTGTTTGACCAACTTGAGTAATGCATTACAACAATTTAGCGAGTTCAATGTTGCTCTAATTTGGGAAAAATGTCATATTATGGTAAAAGAAAGCATTGTGTTAGGGAACAAGATCTCATCTAAAGGAATTAAAGTCGACAAAGGAAAATAGAAGTTATTTAAAACCAACATTCACCGATCTCGGTGAAAGGTGTTTCTAGTTTTCTTCGCCATGCAGGTTTTTATCGAAGGTTTATAAAGGACTTCTATAAGATTTCAAAACCTCTTTGTAAGTTATTAGAGAAGAAAACCAAATTCCAATTTGATGTGTACTATTTAAAGGCATTTGAGTGCCTCAAGGAGAAATTAGGAGATGCTTCCATTATTATTGCTCTTGATTGGTCAAAACCTTTAAAGTGATAAGTAGTACAAGTGGAGTTAAAATTAAAGATATTCTTGGGTAGAATAGGAAAAGCTCTTTCCCCCTATTGATTATGTGATAAAAGAATTGAATGGGGTGCAAATTAACTATACGATTAATAAACATGTGCTACTACTAATTTTCTATGCCTTTGAAAAGTTTTGGGCTTATTTGTTTGGCACTAAGGTTTTAGTGCATAATGATTATGTTTCCCTAAGGTATTTCATAGATAAGAAAGATGTTACACCTTGACTGATTATATGGGTGTTTCTGCCATAGTAATTTGATTTTAAAGTCAAAGATAAAAAATGTTGTAAATATTAGGTTGAAGACTTTATCTTAAATAGAGAATTAGGGAAAGGAGCTAAATGAATTAGAGTTTGATTACTCATTCTTGGACAAATTGGTAATTACGAATACCTTTTATCTTGTACCATGGTATACTGATTTTTCTAACAACTTAGTCAGTGATATGATCATGAAAGATTTAAGATTTCATCAAAGAATGAATTTTCTACATAATGTAAACAATTATGTACTAACAATATCATTCAAAGATGAGTGCTAGAGGAGGAAATGTTAGGTATTTTGTAGGCTTGTCACTCATCCCCAGTAGGAGGCACCATGCAGGTGATCACACAATGAGGAAGGTCTTTCAAAGTGGGCATTATGGTAATAAAATTCATAAGCATTCGTATGACTTTCCCTAATCTTATGAAATGTATTAGTTTCAGGGGTAGATCTCTTAACATCAAGAGATTCCCATTTTAAAAATGTTTGAGGTAGAATTATTTAATGCCTGGTACATTGATTTCATGGCCCCCTTTCTAAATTTATGTGGTCATAAATATATCTTTGTGGTAGTGGACTATATTTCCAAATAGGTGGAAGATATTTCTTTAGTTGACAATGAGGGAAAGAGTGTTGTGGCATTCTTAAAATAGAACTCTCATTTTGGTACCCCTAACATAATTATAAGCGATGTGGATTCTCACTTTTGTAATATGGTATCTCGGGCTTCTTCAACTAAATATAGAGTGAAACAAATCAAGGTGGAAAGTCTTTATTACACCAATCTAATGGACTAGTGGACTCATCGAACAGAGAGATAAAGATGACATTAGCCAAGTCTACTAATGCTAACTTGAGAGATTTGTCATGGAAGCTTGATGTTACCCTTTGGGTTTATCATACTACTTTGAATACACCAATAGATATGTATCCTTTTGAACTATTCTTTGGTAAAGTTTCACACTTATTGGTATAATTGGACCACAAGGTTTTGTTGGTGCTTAAAGATCTTAATTTGAGCTAGAATAAAAGCGACTAACTTAAGGTTGGATCAATTGAATGAAATGGATGAGTTTTAACTTCCTGCTTATGAGAGAGATGATCTGTGCAAGAAGAAAAAGATGATGTACAATGATAAGAGGATTGAAAAGAGATATCACAAGTCGGTGACACTGTAATCTTGTTCAACTCAGGGTTTAAACCTTTTCTAAGTAAGATAAAATCAAAGAGGTTTGAACCTTTCAAGCCGACTCAAGTGTTTCCATCTAAAGTAGTGGAAGTTATTAAAGGTGAATGCTGAACAATTCAAACAATATGTAGGGATACTACATGAGGTACAGTTAGTATCACTGATGTATATTGATCAAGTATGTGCATTCAAAATACCTGAGTCGTACAACGATAATACATCAGGAGCTAGCGAGCGGCAACCACATTTATGTGTTGTAAAATCATATTATTGTAAATTTTGATTTTTGAGCTTGATTAATATGTGTGCTAAGTTTACATTAAGGTGAAGTGAAATAAATAAGAAAAATCTTGGAATCTATGTAAGGTTTACAGTTCAATTGGTGAACAACTAGTGTCCTGACGAACATTTACTCTAAGACACGAAAAAAACACAAACAAAATGGTCATTCTTGTTAAGGCTTGGCAGTTTACTCGATGAGCCGCTAAAGCTATAACATAGCATCGACTAAATAATCACAAAGATGAAGGAAATGATTGATTATAGATATGGGTAATGGTTTAGTCAATGGGTCATTGGAAGATTGATGCGCCTTAAAATAGCCACCAAATCCAAGTCATCTATTTTTCATTCTGTATATATAGGGCAGTTTATCTAGAGAAACTTTACCTCATTGACATATTGTCAAGCTAATCATCAAAGGATGTTTCCTAATTCCCTTGTTTTATTGCAAAAATACCATACCCACCACAAAATAAACCCCTTTTTAACATCCAAACTAAATCTTGATACAAATCTATTGATTTAAGAGAACCCATTCAATTGTAATGATTACTCTTCTTTATGAAAAACCTCTTCCACTTCAAATTCTATAACAATTTGAAAACCTCACATTCATAACCCATTAACCATACTTACCAATACTTCTCACTATTTAATCACTTTCTCAATCACCAAATCACCATAAGTACCTCATCCACTATCTGAAATTGAGTACAAGAACACACATCACACATGACATTAGTAATACTTTCTTACTCTTTTAATACAACTACCCAGGTATGCTCATTCTTTACTATTGTTTTTGTTTTCTTTCTAATATTATAGAATAAAGTCAATCCCACAACAATTATGTGTAAATTTGATTAATAGTAGTTGCATTGAGTGAAAAAATCCTTATGGTTTAGTGTGGCAAACTTTTAGGTGAAGTATTAGTAACCTAAGAAAGGTGATAAATTGTATGAATAGGTTCTACATATACGAAATTGCATAGAATACCAATGTTCTTGAATCAAGTTGGGTTTGCCACCAGGTGTCTAATAAAATGTCAAAATAGGAATTGGATGAATTGTTAAGACTGACAACTCATGTGACAGTCCACCAATCGAATCATCATTATATAATATCTCTAATTTTTAAGTCTTGATGGTTCAACTAACAAAATGTCAGTCTAGTGACAAACCATCAGACAATTCTCCTATAAGAACTGGAGCACCATTAATTACAGATGGTTGGGCTGATAAAGTTATCACATCTGTGATTAACCATTGTTTTGTCTAATAAAGAATAACCAGTGTACAAAATTTTGTTTTTTTCTTTTGTGCTTTGCCTAATTCATTTCTTTTTCAATTATAATTCCTCTTAACCTTCAAACAACAAAATGAGGAGTAAAAAAAACCTAGTAAGAGATATGTCACCATCACGACCTGATTTGCGAGTCATGATGGTACCTACTAAATTGTGCCGGTAGGTAAGAAAAACCATAACCCAGTGCAAACACAATAGGTTAATTCGGTATGAAATGGCTAACATAGGCCAAATTCAACGAACACAAGTTATAAATAAACAAGGTGTTCTAAATTGATGAATAAGCGCATACATGAAAACCAATCCTATGACCTGTAGAACATGTACAAGAGCATCTAATAGCAATAATACAACCCAAAAGACTTAGGCTAGAGTCAATACAAATGTCTTGATACAAAAAACTAGATAACAATAAGATAGAAGGAAATTGGAGACTTAGAACTACAATAACTCACCATATCTATGAAAGAGCAACACTATACAAATCAACTATCAACGATGATAGCTAATACTCAGAGTTGTGCCAAAAAGGTACAAAAGTGTAGTATGAGTACAAAAATAACGAGTACTCACTAGGAATCATCAGCCGACTAAGCTAAATCATGATGTAAGTATGATAAAATGCAAGATAGCATAAACTATGTCAAGGTACAGAATAAAACCCGAATCATCTCCAACACCACTATACATAATAAACAAGTAAGTTGAAACAAAAATATAACATAAGGCATCAACACATGCCAATATTGTCATACAAACATACATAAGCAATTTAGAATAATAACGCATCATAAAGAATCATCATAAGCAAAAATAACTACAAAAATAAGCTCCCATATGTTAATTGGTGCAGAAAAGAAAAGAACTCATCACAGCCTCCCATATGATCGAAGAGTACACCCAAGAGAAGAATAAAGCAATCAACCAACTCAATAGTCAACTTTCATCGCCACTTGATTATCATTCCACAATTATCATCAATATGCCATTTACCACCATTATCAAAACTCTTCAACCATTAGAAAAAGTAATAACATTCCATAATATCATCATCATCTAAAGATCTTAGCATCAATATAAACTAGTCACAGTTTACTTATTAGCCATTTGTTATTAACTAATACATTTGAGTACTAGTTATCAAATAACCTCTAGTCATCATTCAACAACTATTTACCATATTGCTACTAATCACTATTCATTAGGAAAACCTTATTACTAAGATAACATTATGTACTATCTAGTCCATATTTACCATTAAATCCCGACTAGTAACTAGTCATTATTAGCCACTTAAACTATATTCATTGCTAATTATTAATTATTACTAATCCTCTAATACCACCAAATATCAATTATCACTAATCAATAATTATACCTTTTCATAAACATTTATCACTTACGGTCCATAACCCATATCTCTAATGTCAACAACATACCCAAATACATATAAGTGTACATAAGATATAATTTCCATACATAGGATTAGCCGAACTTGAAGCTATAGATGTACACATAGGCTTATCAATATAATCATTCTTTGGCTTTTTCTGGTAACAATGTATCACCATAATATCCTTCGGCCTTGTCGGGCATAAATATCATTATATTATCTTTTGGCCCTTCTAGGTATCAATATATCATCACAACATCTTTTGGCCTTGTCGGACATTAATATATCATCATAATATCCTTCAGCCTTTACGGATAATATCATATCATCATAATATCCTTCAACCTTATCGGGTATCATCATATAATTATAATATCCTCCAGCCTTGCCGAGTATTATCTTATCATCATAATATCCTCATGCCTTGTTAGATATCATCATGTTATCATAATAATAATAGGTGGAAAATTCAATAGCATAAACAAGAATATATTGAGGTATCATGATTTGAACAATTAAGGGCATAAATTCCCAATATAATCTCTAAGCATGATTTCTAACATAATACATGGTACAATTGCTAACATCACATTATGGATGTGATCTAGCATGTTTTCTTGCATAATTTCTTAGCAAGGTCATAATCATAAGTAATATCATGTGAAATCCCTCATTAATAGCCTATTTAATGGCCTATTATTAGCATAAATATAACTTATCAATAGCTAATCCAAGGCATAGTCTATAGTTTATTCATAACATGGTCCATAACATAATTTATGGTTTCAACAATATCATAGTCTAAAGCTCATTCAATACTATATTAGGTATCCCAATCTAAAGCCCCAACAATAGCATAACCAATAGCTCATCATAAGCTTAACCAATACATCATATATAGCATAGTCATTAGGCATTACTTATAACATCATTATTTATAACTAATATGTACAAAGATTCCTTGATATTGCCTTATAAGGGCATTTTCTAAGCATATAACAAGCGTACACAGTGTTCAAGATTACTAACATCAATCTTTACTTAAGTTGGGCAAATGAGCCCACTTTTAAATCCCAGAAATACATAATATGCCATTTTCTATGACAGACTAGGTAAAGGTATCTAAATCCACTCTTAGCTGTATAACAAGCCATGATTAATCCTAAGGTAAAGTTTCTTCGGAAACGCAACCACTAAGTCAAAATCATAACTATGACAATCTTCCTTTGGTGTAACAAACTAGGGCCACTTCATCATAAGAATGATGAAATAGAGCATTTAACTTAATTTTAGAGCTAACCAAGGCATTCTTATACTTAAGATGAGTGATGAAGTCTAATGCTCTAAGGTTTAAGGAAACAGGCTAAGTTTTTCAACTCTATGATTAAAATTTAGCCTAAACAATCCAACTAAATCCAAGTCTTGCATTTAATCAATCCAACACCTAAAATCCACCGAAATTAAAAACAATATCACAAAAATTCTATGACAATGCTCAACTAACAAGGGGTAAATATAGCCTACGTCAACCCCAAAGAAGCTCACAAACTGCTAAACCTTTGATCCTCCCATCTGAGCAACATCTTCAAGATTCCAAACTATCATAAACATATTCTAATCATCAATAAGAGAATAACGATACCCAAATTACACTGCTATTCTTTGGGTCGAAAAAATCATGCCAAAAACCTTATGTGGGTCCTATTCATGAAAAGTCATGTTTTTTCACCAACCCAGCATGATATAAAGCTCATGGAATCAAAACCCTAAAAAATAGGTGAAAGCTTACATTTAGGGCTAAAATATGGACCTCAAGATATTTGTTTTTTTGTTAAATATCAAGAAATTCCAGCATGAATTTGAAAGTTTTGTACATTAAATTTGAATATATTTGTTAAAATATGTATTATTCAAGCTCCTAAGTACACCCCAAGACTCAATTTAAAGTTATCACACTGTTTAGGGTTTTTTGTATCAAGATAATTGGTGGAAATGGGCTAATTTGCGACCTAATGGGTCGTTTTATACACCCTCTAAGTAATCAGGTATGACAATCACTAAACCATGTGTGCAATGGGACAACCTAGTTGCAAAAGTAAATATGGTGATCGCCATAGTTCTTACTGCAATCACACTATCCCGTGCACATCATGGGAGATCATGAGACACATCAAATGATAGCTGAAGCTTTGAATTTTTCCATGTTTCCACTAAGGCCTTGGGATTCATTCAGAATATGATATATGCAAATGAACTATGTAACTACACTAAATTATACGTTTATGACGAATGGAAAAATTGGATTTTCCATCCAAGATCATTGTGACAAAATGTGGCTCCACACCCATACTGCCAATTTTTCAACTTTTCGAATGTGCTTGGGTGCATCACAACCCAAACCAAAGGTCTGCCTAGTATAAAATCAATGTCTTAAAGTTGCTAGTGCAATATTAATTTCCATCTGAGGTTGTTTTACAAATGTTTTTGCCTAGTGGACATTTGGAACTGGCGAAGACTTCAAAATAAGGAATTTGGCTCTAAAAATCTAATGAACTTCCTGATAACCGAACTGTTAGTCCAAGAAAATCATAAATGACTTATAGAAGCTATTCGAAAGATCTAGTGATTAAAATAAGCGGAGTTATGTAAAAAGACTTGAAGGGTCATTATAATATCCACTACTAAAGGAACTTTCATCCCCAAAAGTTACAGATTAAGAAATACATGAAGTCTCGAACAGGTTATGAAACTGGTCTCGTATCTCACTCATGATCTTTGAAGTAGCCTTCTCCACTGGGGGGTGTCTCAACTGAACTTGAAATATTGGAATGTCTCTAGTGAGAAACTACCTAACATCACTAGCCAAAATGAGCAATGACTCCTCTAGAAAAGTCAAATGCTCATCCAACTAGACTAAGTACTATCCAAGCATATCAGATGGGCCAGGAATTGTTAAGATCCAAACCAGGTCCTAGCCATAATGGGTATCTCAAGTCCCATGTGGACCAGAGATCAAATCCTTAACCTAAACAAACCACACAACATCCCCAATATCAGATGAATTTGGAATATATAACAAGATAACAGAAGCATAAACTTAAATATACTTAAAACATGTGTATTGTCTATAGATTTAAAATTGGCCAAAACATCTAAACAACGTATCCCAAATCCACAATAATCCAAACAAAGCCTTCTAAATAATAAACCAAAACTACATATCAATAACATGTCAGGACATGACCATAACTATAGCAAAAAATAAGTCTAAACAGTCTAAGACATAGTTGACCAAAATAAAAAATATAGACTTCCAATATATGGTAGCTCACCACTTCAATGTCAACTCACGATCCGATATTGAATCCTAATCACTGAGTTAGAGAAGTAGAAGTTTGTCTAAATCCTACGTCGGGAGGGGATACAACATCCAAAGATTTTTAGTGTGGTAACACTAGCATGATAATCAGGGAAAATCCAATGCACATAATCAAATGCATATACATATAAATCACACCCCGGTATAGGGAATAATGCTTAATATGCACTTTAAAAACTTTAACTTGGGTCGTGTAGCTCAACCATCAATTAATATTACCCATAGGCTATATGGGCCTCAGTTATTATCCCCAGGTTTTGCCCAATGTATACAGGCGCATGAAGAAAAGATAGATCTCATATATATTCAAAGGGTACTCGAACCCTCCAATCATATACAAAGGTAACTTTAGCACCCGATCATGAAATATAATATGGGGGACTCGAACCCTCTAATCATACTAATAGCAATAAAGTGGACTCAAACAACCTGGTCACAAGAAGTGGGACTCTAATCCTCAAGTCATTATGACCCCCACATTGGCTAGCACAACTTTTAGTGTTTGTAACTCGGACCTCCAGTTTCCTGACCAGCAACACAACCCTTTTTTAAAGCCTAATTAAAAATACTTATCACACATTCCCATTCATTGAACCATATTTAATATTAAGGCATACATTAATGGTTTCATCACACCAACATTACTTTCAAGGTAAGAACAACATGCCAAAACTATTACATCACTTACGCGAATTCTTAACCCCCTTGGTTCAAGTAGGCAATAGTTCATGAGAACACCAATCCATAAGGTTTAATTCAACATCATTATGTGTTTGTTCAATTCCCATATTTCTGATAACTAAAAATCAATTTCATAATGTGGGGTTGGGGTCATAACAACTTCTAAGGTCACAAGTTTGGGGAAAATCATAATTCCCTAGTTCATTAACCTAACCCTTGCACGCACAAGTTTAAAACCACATTTAAAGCATGATTAATAATAAAAAATAAAAAAGCTCCAATCCTTGTTTCAAAACCAACGTAAATACCAAGTTCTACGTAAAGAATCCAACCATTGAGCCCTTGGTTGACCAAATTGATGAAACCTGCTTGACTTGCTTGAGAGAATTTTGAAGAGATTTTGAAAGACGTGAGTAAGTTAAGGATGTAATATAACCCCCCTTAGGTGCTTTATAGATGTGGGTTTTTAATTGGGTGAAAGGGGAATTGTTCAAAATCTCCTTAAAATAAAAGCTGAATTTTGGTCATCAATGGCTAAAAGTCACCACATGACTTATTTCTTACTAAGACTTTTCACCTTGATTCATAACAAAGGTAGTCTCTAAGACAACAACAATTTGTTGATGCTATGACTTAACCACAAGACTCGTAATGGGACCGTATGACTCATAGCATCAGTCGTAATCATCACATATCCAAATCAGGTAAACACTGGATATCCTACAATTTAACACCCAATGACCCATAACAAGTTCTTACAGCTCTTAGTGAGCCATGCATACTCAGAGCAAAACTTTTTTCACTTAGTTACTGATTTTCTTACAATTTGATACCAACGACTTATCTCGAATCCCTAAGACTCGTGCCCTCAAGTTGTACCCAGGACAGTAACTCCAACACCATTCGCTGGAAATCTTGTTATTAGGGTCAAACGACCTATCAAGAAACCCTACTACTCGTATGTTGAGTCCTAGTCAAGGCAGAAAGGATAAATTCTTAGAAAATTTCAAGGACAAAAAAATTGAGGCATTACGTAATCCCCACCATAGGATCATTTGTCCCCAAATGTTAGGACCAGACATTTAATACACAATTAAACTACAAACAAAGCTACTCTTACCTTAAGATAGAAAACAAAGATACCAAGGAATTTACAATTTATCCTTTTACAAAGACAAAAATCAAAGTGTTAAGGAATACATATACCTCATGCACGATTATCGAAAACAATGAACAAAAATGGAATCTCTAACTTCATGTCTTCCTCTGCTTCAAAAGTAGCTTCTTCAACACTTGGGTTCTTTCCAAAGAACATTTACCGACGCCATGTCCTTTATCTACAACCGATGCATCTGCCGATCAAAAATCTCAATTGGGATCTCCACATAGGACAAAATCTAAAATACCTACATCCTCCAAGGGAATAACCACCAAAGGATCACTCACACACTTCCTCAACATAAAAATATGAAACATCGGATGAATGGAGTTTAAAATAGAAAGAAAATCCAACTCCTAAGTAACATTACCAACCCTTTTCACCACTAAGTATAGACCGGCATAGCAGTCCCTTAGCTTCCCCTTCTTACCAAACAACATCACTCCCTTTATAGGAGACATCTTCAAGAACACCTAGTAACCAACACTGAATTCCAACTCCCTTCACCTCACATCCACATAGGAATTTTGACAAATTTGGGTGGCCTTAAGTCTATACTAAATAACCTTCACCTTTTGCATGGATTGGTGAACCAAATTAGGGCCAAACATCTTCTTTTCACCAACCTAAAACCATCCAATAGGATATGTAGACCTCCTACCATACAAGCCCTCAAATAGAGCCATACCAATTCTAGAGTGATAACTGTTGTTGTAAGAAAACTTTATGAGAGGTAAATGGACAACCCAATTACCACTGTAATCAAAGACACAATACCGAAGCATACTTTCCAGGACCTGAATTGTTCTTTCTGCTTTCCCATATGTCTGCATGTGAAAAGCAGTTCTAAGGGTCTCTTTAGTTCCCAAACTCACTGGAATGACCTCCACAAGTGCAATAAGGACTGAGTACCCCTATCTGATATGATGGAAACTTGAGTACAATACCACTTTATGATCTCCTCAATAATAATCTTGGCATAATCCTCAAAAGTTAAATTAGTCCTCAATGGCAAGAAGTGAGTGGACTTAGTTATCCTATCCATGATGACCAAAATTAAATCAAACTACTCACGAGACTGCGGAAGACTTGTAACAAAATCCACTTTAATTACTTCTTATTTCCACACTAGCGACTCAATCTCTTAATACAATCCACCAGGCCTCAATTGTTCCACATTCACTTGCTGACACACCATGCACGTAGCCTCAAAATTGGCCACATCCTACTTCATATTATTCGACCAATAAATCTCCTTAAGATCAAGATACATTTTTGTCAAACTGGGATAAACCATATATCCTAACTCATGAGCTTCATCCAGAATTCTTTCTCGCAACCCATCAACATTGGGAACATATAATCTACCTTATTACCTTAAGATACCATCACCATCGATTTCAAAGGCCATCAATTTTTCCCTACCTAGATCACTCTTGATCTGTATTAGAATAGGGTCAAACTTCTGCTTCTTCTCCACCTCAACACCAAGAGATGACTTTGTCACCTGTTGAACACTCATACCACCACCCTTGAAATCAAGATACAAACTTCAAAATTAGCCAAATGGTGAATATTCTTTACTAACTCCCATTTCTTATCATATACATGAGATAAGATTCCCATGGACAACCTACTAAGAGCATTAGCAACCACATTAGCTTTACCTGAATGGTAGTGGAGACTCATGTCATAGTTTTTAGCAACTTAAGCAATCTCCTTTTTTTTAGATTTCACTCTTTTTGAGTGAACACATATTACAGGCTCTTATCATAAGACTAAATATCAATATGTAATCCGTACAAATAATGCCGCCAGATATTTAATGCAAACACTACAACTAATAATTTTAAATAATAAGTGGGATAATTCTTCTCATGATTCTTTAATTGTTTAGAAGCATCTGCAACAACCTTGCCACGCTGCATCAACACACAGCCCAGTGCCACAAGGGATGCATCACAATAGACCATAAAACCATCAGTGCCCTTAGGCATGGTTAAGACTAAAGCTGAAGTTAACTCATCCTTCAACTCTCAAAACTACCCTCGCATGCATCAGACCATAAGAATTTTCTTTTATTATGAGTCAACTTAGTTAAAGGAGCAACAATTGAAGAGAAATGCTCTGCAAACTTTCTATATTAACCAGCTAAACCTACGAAGCTCTGAATGTTGATTGGAGTCATGGGTCTAGTCCACTTCTTAACCAATGCAACCTTCTATGGATCCACCATGGTCCCTTCACTAGAAATAATATGACATAGATAAGTCACAATATTCATCTAGAAATCATACTTTGAGAATTTAACATACAGACGTTGATTCTTTAGGGTCTACAACACAAGGTAAAGATGATCGACATAATCCATCGCACTCTTAGAATATACCAAAATATCATCAATAAATACAATGAAAAACAAGTCCAAGAACCAATGAAAACTCTATTTATAAGGCCCATAAATGTTGTGGGGGCATTGGTCAACAAAAATACATCACCAAAAACTCAAAATTAAGGTACCAAGTTCAAAAAGAATTCTTAGAGATATCCGCCTCTCTAATATTTAGTTGATGGTATCATAACCGAAGTTTAATCTTAGCAAATTACTCAGCACCCTGAAGTTGATCGAAGAGATCATCAATCCTTAGAAGTGGATACTTATTCTGATTGATCACCTTATTCAATTGGAGATTGTCAATACAAATTCGAAGGGAACCATTATTCTTACACACTAAAACCATGGAAACACCCTATGAAGACACACTAAGATAGATAAAACCTTTATCAAGAATACCTTTCAACTGCTCCTTGAGCTTTTCAACTTAGCCAGAGCCATTCTGTAAGAAGGAATAATAGGATGAGTGTCCAGAAAAAGATCAATCCTAAAATCAAATTCCCTAATGGGAGGAATACCAGGAAGATCATTTGGAAATGCCTCAGAAAATTCATAGACCACCGGGACTATCTGCAAAAAAGGACCTTCAGATCTAGAATCCTTAACATGTACTAAGTGATAGAGGCACCCTTTAGAAACCAATTTCTGGGCTCTGAGACACGAAGTAAACCTCCCCATAGGTACTAGGGAACTAATTTGCACTAAATCACTAGCTTATTTGGGAAATTGAAACTGACCCTACAGTTACGGCAATCCAAAGATGCATAGCATGAATGCATCTAGTCCATCCCCAAAATCATATCAAAGTCTACCATGTCAAACTTTATTAGAACCACCAAGGTCTCCCTACCATAGAACAACATCACACAACCCCTATAGACCATTCTAGCTATAATGGAGTTACCCATCGGTGTAGACATAGTAAATTATTCCGAAATACACTCATGATCAAAATCAAAGTGAACAACAATATAAAGGGTCACATAAAAGAGAGTAGACTTAGGTCACAGGAGAAAATTTTGAGCGTACTAGTAATAACATCAAGGGCTGCTTCAGAATATAGACGGTGGCAAGAGCATATATACAATTTAGACCCACATTGAAGCCAGGGCAAAAGTAGCACCCTTTGGTGTAGGAATGGATAATGTAGCAACATAAAGCTTATTCGCCCCAGAATCAACCTTAGAAGGATAATTCCTCTGCAAATGGCAAATTCAACCATACTTAAGGCACTTGTTCCTCCCTTCTTTGCAAAACCCATAATGCACCTGGCCATAAAATCTACAAAGAGGATATAAAGGAACTAACTAACCCCTACTAGGTTGTGATTGGGCTCCCAGTGCTCTGAAACTACTGTTATACTGAGAACGGTGATAACCCGATGACTTAGGATAAAAAGCACTAGTCATAGAGTAGGAATCAAAACTACCTTAATTTTTTTAAACCACTTTCCACCATCTCTACCTTTATGTTGCCAACCTCTACCCTAATTTGAGTAGAAATACTTCTTTCTATGCCTTCATTCATCTCTACTTGCTTTTTTATTCTTCTTCCACCTACTGCATATACAACAAAAACTGAGAAATATATATATCCCATTTCAACAAGGCAACCTTTCTCTTAAAGATCAACTCATGGGACAACCCAGAAGTAAACTTCATTATTCTAGCCCTCATGATAGATACCAACTTAGGCATGTATCATCATACCTAATGAAATTTTAAGGAATATTTATTGTCTGACATCCTGCATTGCATCGTCTGACATCCTGCATTGCATCATATTTACAAACATATTCTCTTTTTTCTCCCTCAACTCTTGTGGAAAAAAATAGTCTAGAAAAGTATTGGAGAAATTGTCCTATAGGGATGATTCAACATCATCACCCCTAGACTAGTCCCATTCCTCGTACAACTAATATGCCTCATCTTTCAACTTATAAGTGACAAACTCCATGACCTCAACATTAGTGGCATGCATCATATCAAATATTTTCTCCATCTCATTAATGAATCTTTAAGGATCTTTCTCAACTCTAGAAATAATAAAAGTAAGACTCAGTCTCATAAATTAGCCAACTCTAGTAGCCATAGAGGATGGCTCAATAGAAGAAATCCACTTTTTCTGAGAAGCAACAAACTAAGTAAATGAATCAATCAACAGGTGAAACTCAGCATTGGACACATCAGCTCAAGGTGCCTGAGGAGGAATAGGGGAACTGGTGGAGATCCATCAGGGAAATCGAAATCAATGAACCTAGATCGAGTCTAAACTCCCAGAGTAGGACAAGATCCATCTATATTATCCTCAGATAGGATATAAGAGTTCCCACGAACATCAGATCTTCTTCGAGGAAGGATCTAAAAGGGGAACAAATGTGAATTAGAAAGATTCGCGACCACAGACTCTAAAAATTAAAATTGAACAACAAGAAAGGGAAAAATTCCTAAATGCCTCGTAGCCTTTCTATTATAAGTGTGGCACGATAAATAACCATTAAAAAACTCTACTTGACACTGATTCATTGGACACCTAATGACACCAAATCAATGTTCTGATACTATCTCTATCATGATCTATACCAGGGCTTGGCCATGATACGTCTCTCAAGTCCCATATGGATTTGAGATTACCCTTTGGACCTAACAAAACCACATAACATACCTAATAATAGATGAATTCCGAACATATAACAAGATAACATAAGAGTAAACTTAAAGATAATTAAAATATGTATATAGTTTGTCGATTAACTACAGGCCAAAACACCCGACCAATGTAGAACAAATCCACAGTAATCAAAATAAAGAATTCTAATAATGAACAATATTTGAATATTATAAAACATCAAGACATGCCCTCGACTGTTGCCAAAAACATGTCCAAATAGTCTGATAAATAAAAGAACAAAACCCAAAATGTAGAATTTCAATGCATGAAACGTTACCACATTAATGTCAACTCAAGAGCTGATCTCGAGTCCTAGTAACTGAGTAGAAGAAGTAGAAGTATAGATAAATCCTGCATTGCGTGGGGATACAACATCCAAAGATGGTTAGTGGGGTGAATGCTAGCATGAAATAAAGGATAGAGGAAACATAATGCCTTGATCAAGAGTTAAAAATCATTCCAAATCCAATGTAAATAATAAAATGTATGTACATATATATATATATATCAAATGTCAGGATAGGGAAAAATACTTCACATGGACTTTATAATCTTTAACCTGGGTCGTATTGCCTAATCATCATATAAGTACCTATGGGCTATATGGGCAAAACTTCTAACCCTCTGGTGGTTCCTAGTGCGAGTAGCCGAACAAACCAACTAAAGATCATATATATATGCTTGGTAGACTCGAATCCATCAATCATATACTAAGGTGACTTAAGCACTTGATCATGAAATATAATATGGGGGACTCAAATCTCAAATCATAATAATAACAATAAGATACTCTAGTCACCTGTTCATAAGCAAGGGGACTCAAACCCTCAAGCCGCAATGACCTCCACACCGGTTAGGATGTCATCCAGGGTTGGTTACTCAAACCTCTACTTTCATTACTCATCTACATAACCCTCTTTTAAAACCTAATTACAAAAACATACCATACATTCCCATTCATTGAAACATATTTCACATCAAGGCATACATTATTGGTATCGTCATACCAACTACATTTGTAAGATAACAACAACATGCCAAAACAATTACATTACTTGGGTAACTCTTAACCCCCTTGATTCAATTATGCAATTGTTTGTAAAAACACCAATTCATAAGGTTTAATCCAATATAAAAATACATTAGTTCTATTCAAACATTTTAAGAATAGATATTTAAAAAACCCCAATCCTTGTTTTAAAACCACTGTAAACATCTCATTAACAAGACCTTAAATATGATGCTTTTACAAAATTATCAATGAAGGAATAGTAACATGCCGGAAATACTAAGTTTTATAAAAAGAATATGACCCTTGAGTCCTTAGTTGAGCAAATTATTAAAACCCTAGCTTGACTTGCTTAAGAGAATTTGGAAGAGCTTTCAAAATACTTGAGTACGTTATGGATGAAATATAACCACCTACTTAGGTGCTTCATGTATGTGGAGTTTTAATTAGGTGAGAGGGGAATTATCCAAAATGCGCTTACAATAAAAGCTGAATTTTGGTTGTATGTTGCTATGAGTCACCATACGACTCGTATGGTCTCACTACGACTCTTCACCTTGAGTTGTAACCAAGCTAGTCTCCAAAATTGCCATAATTTGTTAACCCTAATACTCAATCATAGGACATTTAATGGAACTCTATGACTCCAGGGGTCAAATCATAGTCATCATAGAACCCAATTGGGTAAACACTAGAGATCCTACAATTTTACACCCAACGACCCATAATAAGTCCTTATGGCTCTTACTGAGCTCCTACTCTTTAGACAAGAACTTTGTCACTTAATTACTGATTTTGTTATAATTTAATCCCAATGAAAAATTACAACTCCCCACGACTCGTGTCATCAAGTCATACCTAGGATAGTAACTACAACACCATTCACTGGACATCTTACAGGTAGGATCACATGACCCATCAAGACACCCTACGACTTGTACGGTAAGTAATAGTCAAGGTAGTGAGGATAGAATTTTAAGAATCTTTAAAGACTAAAAATCTGGGGCATTATAGGAATGTGTTGCCACAACATAGAAAACTGGATGAACAGAGGTAAAATATGGAGGTAAAACTAACCGATAAGCTATTTCAAGAACTGTACGGAGAATTTCAAAATGTCCAATATATCTCATACTGAGCTTACCCTTTCCTTAGAACCTCTTCCTACTGCAAGCCGCTCTTAATATATCATGAATCACTTTTTATCGAATGACTCCTAAAAGTAATCAGTACTGCGGAGCCTAACCTCTAAAGTTTCAAACCATCCGATAGGGGTTATGATATATCCTACCATACAAAGCCTTAAAAGATTCCATCTTATTATTCGAATCATAGATATTATTATACATAAACTCTTTTAAAGATAAGTATTGCTCCCACTAGCCTCCAAAATCTATAACACAGGCTCAGAATATGTCCTCAAAAACCTAAATAGTTCGCTCAAACTTACCATTAATCTGTGGATAAAATGTTATTCCCAAATCTACCTCAGTGAAAAAATCCTCCTAAAATTCTCTCTAAAACCTCAAAGTAAACATAAAGCCATTGTCTAAAATAATAGAAATAGGCACCATGTAAATGAACAATATCATAAAGATAGATATGGGCTAATCTCTCAACACTAAAAATCAACTTAATAGGATTGAAGTGTGTTGACTTGGTTAAATAGTCCATAATAACCAAAATACCATTAGAATAATGGGAAGTATGAGGAAAGCCACTAGGAAAATCTATAGTAATTTATTCCCATTTCCACTCGAGAATAGGTAACCTCTAAATAAATTAACTAAGACACTGATGCTCATCCTTAACCTACTGGCAACATAGCAATGAGCTACAAAGTTTACCACATATCTCTTAATACTTGAACACTAATAGTGCTATCTTAAATCTCTATACATCCTAGCTGTGTTGAGGTAAATAGAGTATTTAGAGTTGTAAGACTCATACAAAATCAACTGAATCAAGTCATCACTCTAAGAAACATAAACACGACCATCAAACCTCAAAATATCCTCAGAAATAATGGTGTGCCTCTCAGACTCACCACTCAACACCTAATCATAAAGGAAGAAATACTTTTTATCCTCACACTGACAATCACAATTCTTTTTAAATAGTGAGGAACTCACCTACATACTAACCAAAATACTCCTAGTCTCTGAAATATCTAGGCAAACCATCAAGTTAGATAGGGAATGAACGTTCCATTCTAACGGGCTTTAAGAGTAGTATCGAGTCCCCATATAATTTATAATATTTTGAGTGGTTCACAATCTACTGATCAGAGTGGTATCAAGGCAAGGGTGCAATCTTTAACTATGAATCCTAAAGTTGAGACTCTTCTATATCGATAGCTTCTCAGCCGTTAGTTGCTTAGATATTAGTTTTTCAACTTGTTATGTCTTCTAAAGTGCAAAAGATATTGGGTTGATTCTTCAGATTGGCTCCTCCTTGGTTTTTTAGTGCACTGCGCCATGATGCATATGAGTTTTTGATTGCTTGTGAGGATAGGGTTCATAGTTTGGGCTATATTGAGACTCATGCTATAGAATACACCATATTTCAGTTAGACTTTTTGGTTCATCATTATTGGAGAGGTTATAAGGATTCTAGGCAAGCTGGATCATAGCTTATGTCATGGACTCGGTTGTTTGAGATATTTTGGAGAAGTATATGCCTTGTATCTTTACAGATCATTTAAAGGATCAGTTATAGAGTATAAGGCTTATTTTTATAAGTTTGTTATACATTTTGACTTCTATTCTAAACACTGAGTACGAGAGGGTTTGTTTCTTTGTTAGAGGATTGAGACTTCCTATTCATATGTCTACTCAGAGTTTGGGTGCATTGAGTAGGTATTTTTTTAGGTTTTATATCATGCTTAGGTGATGGAGAAGATGCACCATGACGGTCGTGAGGTCTATGATAAGAGGCCTAGGTTTTTGAGATGATTAAGTGGGAGTTGCCATTGTTCTCGACCCAAAGATCACAGTTCTTAGAGAAAGCATTTTTTATGTCCATATTATCAAATTCTAAGTCAATCTAGTGGACTAGTTAAGGAAACTCTTTAGATTACAAATAGAGTCCTGTCTAATGCTATTGATGTCCCTAGAAAGGGATGTGTTAGTCTTTTAGGGGTGTATCTTTAGGTTATTCTATTTGCAATTGTTATTATGGGTCAGCCGAATGTGTTTGTTTTTGTTTAACTTATGTTTTCTATTTTACTTGTGGACTCCCTGGTCACTATATTTAGGACTGCCCTAGTCATGGTGCAACTGATGCTTTAACTCAGAGTGTTTCCCTTATTAAAGTAGTTCATCCCTCAGCTAAAAGCCATTCTTATAGTCACAAAAGTGGTTCTAGTGCACTTGAGGTAGTTCACAGGCAGGTGGGACAGATGGTCGATAAGGTGCCTAACCAGGTAGTGAGCGAGGTCAATTATATGTAGTACCTGGTAAATTCGAGGCTTAGACATAGAATGCTATCATTATCGATATGATTTTGATAAGCTTCCAGTTATTCTTTGCTTTATTTGAACTAGGATCCACTTATTCATATATTACTATTAACTATACATCACAATAGGAGTTGACTAGTGACTTAATATCTATGCTATTACATGTATATAATTTTGTTGGTGATTTTTTTAATAGCAGATCGAGTATTTATATCATATGTTGTGATAGTTAGTAATGTTGATACTTATGAAAATCATATTATTCTTGATATGGTGGATTTTATTTTCATTCTGGGCATGGACTGGTTATCCTACTATTTTGCGATCATATATTAGTTTTCCAAGACAATTAGCTTAGCCATGCTCTGTATACCCTATTAGTATGGAAGAGAGATATTAGCTACACACCAATGGGGATTATCTCTTATATGTGTTAGTAGACCTATTTTGAGGGGGTTGTGAGTCTTTTCTAGCTTATATCTTTGATACTAATATGGAGAGTCAATCATTCAACTTTGTTCTTATTGTTTGTGAGTTTCCTGATGTGTTCCCAATGATCTATCTACTATTCCCCTTGTATGTGACATTAAGTTTACTATTGACCTCGAGTATTGCACCTTGCCTATTTCTATGACACCTTACCATATGGCTCCTACCGATCTTAAGGAGATGAATTCAAATCTTTAGGATCTTCTTGGAAAAGGTTTTATTTGACCAAGTGTGTCCCCATGGGGATATCTAATATTGTTTGTGATAAAGTAAGATGGTTGTATGTGTATGTGCATTAATTATAGGCAACTTAATAATGTGGCGATGAAGAATTGTTATCTTATGCCTTGCATTGATGATTTGTTTGACAAGCTTCAGGACGCAGTTAAGTTTTCTATAATTGACTTGAGAACTAGTTACCATCAATTGAGGAATTAGGATGAGAATGTTTCGAAGAAAACTTTTAGGACCTCTTATAGTCTTTATTAGTTCTTGTGGATGACTTTTGGGTGGACTAATGCCCAAGCTGCATTTATGGGTCTAGTGGACTGAATATGTATGTCTTATTTAGACTCCTTTGTGATTGCGTTCTTTGATGACATGCTTGTGTATTCAAGAAGTAGTTAGGAGCATGTGCAATATTTGAGAATTGTTCGCCATACTTTTAGAGATCATAAGTTTATCCAAGTTCTCTAAGTGTGAGTTTTATCTTAAGTCTATAAGATTTCTTAAGTATGTGGTGTCTAAGGAAGGAATTATGATAGTCCAAATCAAGATTAAGGAAATTCGTGATTAGGATAGAGCTATATCATCGATTGAGATTCATGTTTTCATCACTTTAGCTGGTTATTATAGGTGTTTCTTCGAGGGTTTTACGAGGAGTATGAGTTAAGCTTTGGAAAGCTCAAGTACAGTTTTACTTTAGCCCCTATTTTTAACTATTCTGGTAGAGGGTAAGGGGTTTACTGTGATTTGTCATACCTCTAGTTTTGCTCTAGGTTGTGTAGTAAGGCTTTGTGTTATTACTTAAGGTTATAGATAAATTAAGGTGTATGAGCTTAATTACCGTACTCAGTATTTGGAATTGATAGCAATAGTTATTGCGCTTAACATTTGCAGGCATTATCTTTATGGTTAGCGTTGTAAGATTTACATCGATCATCAAAGTCTTTAGCATCTTATGAACTAGTGGGAGCTTAATGCTCAACAATATAGATGGATGGAGTTACTTAAGGACTGTGATATTTCCATCTTGTATCATATGGGCAAGGAAAATGTGGTTATAAATGCCTTGAGTCCACATTTGATTTTGAGGAGGGTTGGCAATTTTGCATATGAGTTTGAGTTGCCTTTTAGCTTGAGCTCCATTCACTCGGTGTTCTATTTCTCTAGTTAAGAAAGTATACTGGTGTTCCATTGCAAATTAGGCCTACCTAGAATATTGGTATTTTTGATTCTATATCTTGTGAATAGATCTTGGTTTAAATCATGTAACGTCAGTTTCATCGATTGTGAACCAAAGATATGGCCTCAATAAAGATTCTATGGAGGAACCACAGGGTGGAAAAGGCTACGTGGGAAGCTGAAGAAAAAGCAAAGTCCAAGTATCCTTTTCTATTCCCCATTCAGAAAATTTATGCTCAAGGTATGTGTTGAATTCTTAACATCTTTGTTTTCTATCTTTGATAAAAGTAAAGAGGGTAAATTCCTTGGCATTTGATTTTTGTCTTAAAGGTAAGAGATGTTCGGTGTTTCATCATGCTTGTACTGATTTGTCCCATTATTCGAGGATGAATGATCCAAGTGGGGGAGAATTAAAACACCCTGGGTACTGGAACTTGCAAATTTCTTAAGTCTTGAGTTTTTTGGTCATTATACGACTCACCATACTAGTTGTATTGTGTGGGTGTGGGCCTAAGCACCCTAGTTATATGTTTGATAGGTTGATGTTGGCCAAGTTCTGTTCTTTCTACAAAGAGAGTCCATATGAGTTGTATGTACATGATACAAGAGTTAGGGTCTAAATCATATATTGTTTAGTGTCTAGCCTAGATATTTCTGCTTAGGGTATGACTTGAAGGGTACTAGGTATTTGGTTAGGGTAAAAGTTAGGATATGGAGTCGCATGTTTGACAGAGTGCGATGTCTAACTTTTTGATGAAGGTACAAGAGGAAGGTACTACTTGTATGATGTGGGTACGAGTGAGGGGTCAAAACCATACCCACTTGTAAAATAAATTTAACAGTTTATATTAGGGGTATTCTAGACATTTTCCCCTAATAATTCCTTGGGACCCAAATATGTAAAGCACCTTTAAAGGCTTCCATAACCAATTATTCACAATCAAACATTAGCTAAACACTCTTAAAAGGGTGGGTTCTATCCGTCTTCCGAATTGGCTAAGGTGTTTTACTCTTTTCTCATTGTTAGTTCAACTTTAGGATTGTTTTAATGAATGGTTTTCATTTCATTATAGAGATACTTTTTTGGGTTTTAAATATATGTTGGGGGTTTTGGTTGTTCTTGGTTGGATAGTGTTTTCCATGTTTTACTTATGGTTTTCATTTTATAATTATTATTTGAACATGTGGTTATGTTCAATTGCTACTTAGTTTTGGTTTTGTAAATTTTATGCCCACAAGATGTTGGTTAAAATGCCCGTTAGAATGTTTTTGTCATGTAGTTTGACTACTCTTGAAATCCTTGCATTACATTAAGAAGGTAATGGAATCTAAATTGTTTTGGTTGGTTTAAATGGTTTTAAATGGATTTGAGAGGCCTTGGTGTCCATGGTATTGGTTTAATTAGAAACTTTGGTGTCAATTTAGTTTAATGGCTTTGGCACATCCTAAACGGATAGACTTGCAATTTCTAGTGTTGGCATTATGATACATACGGTTAATGCCTAATAAATAAGACTCCTTGGTAAATGGTTGGTTTTGTGTGAATCATTTTAATGCAGGCCTAAAGGGTATGTGTTGGCAAAGACATGCAAGGTGGTGGTCTCGGGGGTTCCAAATCTAGAAACTCACGTTTGTTGATATGAGGTGAGTCTTGTTGATCATGAACATTATGTCACACTTATATTTTGGGAGATGTATTGGTCATAAAGGGTTCTTATTTCTGGCTCGTGCAGCTAACATGCATTGCGGCCCTTTTAGTAGGGGAGTTGAACCCATATAGCCCATCTAAGGTTTTAGGACAACGGAGCTACACAATCCCAGTTTAAAGGTTTTAAAAGTATGCTAAACCCGATTCCTTTTCCTGACATGGTATATATATGTATGAGTGTGATTGCGTTTGGTTACTTAGTTTTTAATGTTAAAAATTATTTTATCCTCTCTCCTGAGTACATGCTAGCATTTAACCACTTAATTGTCTTCAGGTATTGTATCCCCATAAGATGCGGGAACTAACCAAATTGCTTATCCTTCTTATTGACTTGGATTCAAAGATAGCTTGACATCAAACTAAAGTGGTGAGCTTCTTTGCACCAAAAGACTCTATCTAATTTTATGGTCTTCTCTACATACTCATGTTATTTCTTAGACTTCGATATTTTTCTATTATTAGGGACATAAACCTACCGGATGTTGCTTTAATTTTGAATAGAGGCTTTATGAGAGTACGTTACGCATGAATGATGTCAGTATTGGTGTCAGCCTTAGTATTGGTATTGGTATTGGGGCTGAAACTGGTTTGATATTTTGTTGGATGTTTTGATGGTTATGGTAATGGTATTGCTTGATTGATAGACATTTTTGAATTTTAAATATGAAACCTAAATTGGGCAAGTTTTGTAACTAACTTTGGAGACTTGAATCTTTATTGTTTATGAAGGATGAATTCTTTAAACAACCTATATGATGGTATATCTTTCTCTACTTTCCTCAAGAGTAGATAAATATTTTAGTCTTGGGATTAAGTTGAACTAAAGTGTATTTTGTGTTGTTGTTGAAGTGTTTACATGATTTTAGTTGTTGATTATGGATTCCACCATTGCTTGAGCTTAATAATTTGAATTTATGGGTGAAAACCTCAAATCTCAAAATGGATTTGATGGGTAAAAACCCCAAACTCTAAAAAAACTTCATCATCCTTGAAAGAGGGATGAAGGTGAACCTATGGGAACCTATAGTATCATTGAATAAAGGATATAGGGAGAAAAGGCAATGGTGGAAAATTATGTGTTTTACTAACTTTTTCAATCTTATAAGAAAGTGTAAATGGATTGTAAGTCAAGTCATGGGCATCTTCCTAGAAATAGGGATGCCCTATTGAGGTTTTGGCTGACTATGAATGGCACACATGCTAGGTGCTCGAAAGAGCCAATGGGTGAAATCTTTAAAGTTTGGTTGACAAACTAACCGTAAAGACTTTTAAACTAGACTATCTCTTGCTCAAAAACTAGATGTAATGTTGAACCATCTCTAACCTATACACTATTACCTTTAGGAAGAAGTAACACCAAGATTTTCTCAAAACATTATTTTAAATCTAAAGTGCTATTGTGGATGGTAGTGCGACTCAATATTGATACAACCCAATTCCTATTCTACCCCCTAATTTACATTACAGGTTTCTTTTTGTATTCACTTAGGGCACCCTTTGATTGAAACAAGAGCTCCCATAGATCTTGAAGTTTAAAATCCACTACTTATGGATTTGATCCCAATACGAGTTGGGATATTTACAAAGACCACCTTACCACTCATAATATGGGAGTGAGGTTAACGTTATCAAAATGGCGTAGTTGCCGGGGAGTTGAATCTAGATTTCTCTTATGCAGTGTGATTTTTACTTGGGTGTACCCAGGGTGACTTTGATTTACTTTATTTGTTGTTTTTAATTTTGTTTAGGTGACTGCAACATAAATAGGGCAATGAGTGACATTGCTAGTCATGTGGGAACTTTTATGCCCCTCTCGATGATGAGGGCTAACTCAATGATGCAGGCCAAAGTAGTACAATCTGTTTCCCACCAACTCGTAGGATCGGTGTTTTCCATATGAAAAGTGTTATGCTGTACATGTTACAACTAAAAGGGATTTATGGGCGTCAAGCTTATGAGGACCCAAATTCTTACTAGAAGAATTTCACAGAAGTGTGTATGCCATTTCACATAGCATACATTACTTAAGATCTATCCATCTTCCTCTCTTCCCGTTCTCTCTAATAGGCGAGGCGGTGTTGTGGCTCTTCTCACTCCTACCAAGCTCAATCACTTCTTGGGAAGAGCTTACAATGTTTTTTCTAGACCGATACTTTCCACTATCTAAAATGCTCCAAAAGTAGGACAAGATCATACACTTTTATCTATTGAATGGGGATCCATTGTATGAAGTATGGGAGAGGTTTAATGGAAAATTAGCACAATTCCTGAATCACGAGGTATCGGAGAAGATGCTTCTCCAAGTCTTCCACCTAGCCCTTGACCCTCTTAAAAAAACCATGGTGGACAATGAGGCGTGAGGTTTCCTAGTGAAATTTCCCTATCATACTACAATGGATTAGCTTAGAGAGGTGACAAGGGAAAATCGGGGTTGGCATACCCGATATGTCAAAGTATGAAAAAGAACTCCCTCTAGAAATGTGATTGACAAGGAACAAAGAAAGCAGGAAAAGGGAGGAGAGTCTGGCAAAGATAATGACCCATCTTAAAGTTTTTACAAAGCATGTTATGGGTGCACCCGTGAAAGCAGTAAATGTTGTGGCATCAAAATACTACGATAATGATGAGGTTGTGAAAAAATTATATGAGGAGATCCAGTATTTAGCAATCTACTTGGGGTGGTCCCGCCCCGGCTATCAAAGGTAAGGTGGGACTCAAGGTTGTATAGATCGTGAGAGTTATAGGGATTAGAGAGATATAGAGCATGATGATGACCATTATGTGCCTCCCCATGATTGGGATAAAAACAAACAGCCAAGGTCCATTGACCTTGGTAAATTTAAAACCAAGGATATCCAAGCAAGAATTTTGAATAGGGTGGAAGTTATAGACAAGATGGTCCATGAAATAATAGGTGATTTCTCTAAACTATCTCAAACTGTGGTGTCCCACTCTACCTCCATCAAGCTATTGGAGACTCAAATTGGGAAACTATATACTTAAATTAATTATAGACGTAGAGGTGGTCTACCTAGCAATATGATTTCTAATCCAAAGAATGATGCTCAAGTCCTAGAAATTGTTACAGGGAATGGGTAGGTAATTGAGGAGCACTTGAAAGGAGACTTGACTAGAAATAGTCTTAATGCTAAGACCAAGTAGGTGTCACCTAAAAATCATGAAGAAGAATATGAGAAGAGGACTGAGGAAGTTGACGAAGAAGTGGTTGAGGTTGAAAAGCCAAAAAATGAAGCACGACCTACAATCCAAGTTCCTCCCCCATTCACTCAACGATTGCAAATAAAGTAGGAGTATAGCAAGCTAAAGAAATTTAGTGATAGCAATCTATTGATCAATATCCTATTGCTTAAGGTAATCCAAGAGATTGCGGGATATGCTAAGCTAGTGAAAAAGTTGAAGGCAAAGAGAAATCTCATCCAAGGTGACACCAATGAAGTCACCCATGGTTTTAGTGCTATCATGGATAGTAAGATCATGGAAAATAAATATGACTCAGAGCTTTCGCCATTCCTTAGACCATCAGGATGCATATGTTTCTGACAGCTCTATGCGACCTTGGTGCGAGCATCAACCACATGCTATTTGTAATCTATAAGAAGCTTGGATTAGATGCCCCAAACCAAACATCTATGTGACTCTTAATTGTTGATCGGTCTATCAAGAGACAAACGGAGATTTTATTTGATGTCCTACTCAAAGTGGACAAATTTATACTTATGGTAGGCTTTGTGGTTTTGGTCTATGAAATGGACCAAGAGGTACCCATCATCCTTGGTCGTCTATACTTAGCCACTAGAAGGGCCATTGTCGACTTAGAAATGGGGGAAATGAATTTTAGGGTACAAGAGGATAAAGTCTCCTTTAAGGTTTATAAGATGAAGAGGCAATCCTCGGATCTTCACTTTGTGTCCATGGTAGATGTTTAGATTAAAGAGGTGAATGTAGGGGGGCTTGAGGAACCACTATTAGAATGGAAGAAAGAAGGTGTCGTGCCATGACGTTAACTAAGGCATTGTTTTTAAGGCAATCCACAAATGCCACAAAAGTGGCTCGTATCTCTTATTTATGATATTGTAGCATAGATTTTGGTTTTGACATTTTAATAACCATGCATTTGTGGTACTATAGAGTATATTTGATGAGCTTAAAAAAGGAAAATTGCAAAATTCTTTCATTAATAACTGTATAGGAGAAAATCTACCTAGTTGAGAGTTAAGTTGAATAGAGGAAAATAGGAGAGCATAAATGTTCTTAGCTACCACGATTACGGGCCCTTGGTCTTTATCGCAGCCACCCGGGTATCCGCAATTACGGGAACTTTACCACAACCGCGGTCCCTTCAGTTATATGACCATCTAATTTCCCCAATTTCCTTTACACTCCCTTTTCAAATTTTACTCTCTAATTGGACCAAATTCTAGCGAAATTTGTGATTTCTCCAACATCATCCTTGCATCCCTCTTGAATCACAAATCTGCTAGGTGCCATGAATCTATGCTTTGATTTTTTAAAATAGGCAATAGAATGCATGATGTAGAAAAGACCTAAATCTTTGATTCTCATGCTTCCATGTTTTCATACTTGGTAATTATATGGAGTTTAGATGCTAGAATATGGTGTGCACATAAGTGGAGAAATCTTGAGTACGAAAAAATATGTGCGAAATGGAGACAAATAGAGTGTGCACACCAAGTGTTCGATATATTGTCCAAATAAGTATTTAATAATGTCCTTTGCATTCAAAGGGCATAATCGAGCACTTAATAGTCTTGTTCATTGTTCTTAATGTGAATCCATATTGTTGAATATGCCTGTGGCTAGGAAATTTAGAAATTTTGAACACGGAATGCTGGTATGAAATTAGTGCGATCACGGCAATGCAAACACAGTCATGCCCGACTATTATGATAATCGAGACTAGTTTCCTTCCTTGCCAAAAATTTTACACTTCCAATTTTTAGACAAACACCACCAAATGTCCATCCATGAAGCTATGGTGAACAATGTGGCATAGTTAGTCGGTAAAATTTTCATTGATTAATATCATGTGTTCCTAGTTCTTTCAAGACAGTCTCATGAACAAGTATGATCACATCCTATTCATGACACCTGAGTGCGACACTCACTACAATAGTGATCTTTCGAGGATAAAGTTACTCCCAAAGATAGGAATTTGCTTTGACAATATGCCAAAAAATCTTATATCATTTCATGACAAGATTAAAGCCATAGTGTGGTGGTGTTTTCCCTCAGATCCATATAATACAAATGAGCAATGGGTCAGTGAATTCTATGACAACATTAGCAAAGTTTATTTCTCGTATCCATCCAACATGACTTCTATGATTCGGGGAAAATGATGAACTTTGGGGCTCTAATAAATGATGTTTACAGTCTCCCGCATACAAACATGGGGGAATTCAAAATAAAAAGGGTGTAAGCCAGGCAATTGGCTGGCAAAAAGATTGTGTCGTTGAAAGAAAGACTCTTGGACAAAAATGTAAAGAAACATATGTATAAATGACTTTACTTCTTAAGCTTGGATTTGGTTGTATATATGTAGCAGAGTCTCCCTTTGCACCCATATAATAGAAGTTCCAGATCTGCGTGCTCTAATGCTCTCCAATATTCTAGATGGCATTTCTTTAGATATTGGTTAGCTCGTGGTCAATGAAATGGACCATTTTAAGGTCCAAGGTGGTATGCATCTCTTCTTTCCATCTTTGAGTACTGAGATTTCTAGGAGAGCGGGGTAAAGGACTATGCTTGAGATTCTTGGGTGTTCTCGAGAAAACCTATCTACCCCTTGAGAATTCGAGGACAGGGCACACCTAGGAAAAGAAAGAAGAGAATAATCGACTTTGAGAAGTCATACACTAAGCCTGAGTTTCATAGATCATCCACCACCGATCCTCTTGAGGATATCGGTGTTGATATTGTCTAGTTTTCTGAGGGACCAGGAGGTCCCTCTACCACTTATCATTTATGTGTGTCACGGTCCGACTATGAGAAGTACATAGAGGACCAAAATAAGCAGGAAGCTAACAATTCTAGGCTAGACAAATCCTACTAATCTTTGGTAGATTCACATCGAGATCTCCATATTACACATAAAAAGATTATCATAACGGAAAATAAGAGGGATGAGTTCTTTAACATGATGTAAAAAGGGGTGAAGGGACTGTGGAAGGTCCTAAAACAATGAGATCGACTACCCTTCTCCTGGGTGAAGAGGGATGATGAGGCCCTAGTCAAGTGGTCCAATCCTTAGGAGTCTGATGATGATGCAGAGTCTGAGAGGGACAGTAGCCCTTGATGTGATTTCAGGGAGCACCCTTATATCTTTTATCCTTGATTATTTATACAGTGGGACGCTGCTATCTTTTTAGTTTGGGATGCCTATCTCTGAATTCATTTAATTCGGCCCTGTATTATAGATACTTCTACATATTTTCCTGCACTTTTGGATGATTTTGATTTTTTGTTTGGGTTGTAATATTTAGGCACTTCGATGGGCCTAGCATTTGCATGGATTAGTTACTTTTTTCCTTGATTCTTGCATTATTTTATTTTTTTTATTATTTGACCTGCTATTCCCTATGATATACTGAGTGACAACATTCTTAAGGGGAAAACATCTTTATTAGATTTTCATGGAGGCAGGAGAAGTCTAAGTACCCATGGCATCAAGGTCACAAATGTAGGGGAAGTCTAAGTACCTATGGCATTGTTGATTTGGGATCGAATTCATACCCATTGAGGAAGTCTAAGTATCCATATGGGTTGTTAGACCATATTAAATCCACAATATGAGACAAGAGCTTGGGTCATTGCCACGGTTAGCAAATTATGCATGGTGTGGACGTAAAGTAAACACACCACTCCATCCAAAATTTTTGCAAAATTCAAGGGCATGGACATGCAAAACTTTGTAACAACCCTTTTTCTCCTTTTATGACTCTAGAAATTGACTTAGGAAAAAATAATTGGTACTTTATTTGTTGCCTCAGCCGGGAGGAACTATTGAACCACATCGACAAGATTTGCATGCCATGTGTGGGAGCTTATTCGTCTACATCTTATGTGTACTTGTACTATCTAGAATTTGCCCCATTAGTCTCTTAAGGCTAATATTTTATTTTATTTGGTTGGTAAATGATCCTAGGCCATCTTTGTGACATCGGAATCCCACTTTAGCCAAAAAAAATACCAATATATAAGAGTTATCCATAGTCACCCATTTTGAGCCTTTGAACTTTTATTTGGCAAACACATTACAAGCCATGAACCTTCTATTATTCCCCTCTTTAACCCTATCCTCCTTGAACATAAGAATATCAATTGAGTCTAAAAGCCTATGTTAGAGGTGTGGCAAATTAGATAAGGTTTCATTGGGCTACGAAGTCATTAGAAAGTGCTTATGAGCTTAAGCAATTAAAGCAACATGATTTGAAGAAAGAAAGGATCCAATAAAGGAAAGAAATGAATGAATTATGCCCAAAAGAGAGAGAGAGAAATAAAAAGAAAGTGAGTCAACAATTAAAGGCAAAGTAGGCACAATAGTGAAAGAAAAGAAGTGACCCAATATAAAAAATGAAATGAGTGTGACGTAGAAGTTCAAGGACAGTTTATCCTTGTTGTCCTAAATTGATAGCCTACCCTACCCTAAACCTACATTACTAGCTCAAAAAATTCTTCATGATTCCCAACCAAATATGGTCATTGAAGAGGCAATTGAAAATAAAGAAAGCCTATGGCATTGTACTTATTAGCATTAAGAGTTCTTAGTAGAGAGAGTGTTTGCACTTAAATTAATGTTTTCATTGTTGATAACTTAGTGTATGAAATTTTCTTTCTTGTGAATAGGCATGTGAACAAGCTGAGGAGGTTGATTTTGTCATATTCCTAAAAATGAGACAAAGGGGAGTATACTGTGGTTGAGGTCAAAAAATGAGTCATTTTTGGAGCATTAGTAGTTGTCTCATGGTTGCTTTTTAAAGACTATTGCATCCTTAAATATTCTAGTTGATGCTAAGGGATGTCGTTAATAATGTTTTGCCCATGCTTGAAGAGCTTTTTCTGTAGTAATTAAGTTTAAGTTATCATGATCATTGGTTAATAAAATGTGCGCATACATGTAATTTTACCACTCATTTTCACAAAACATTCATTCATACTACAATGTTTCGTACATATAAATGAGACATAATCATGATTGAATGCACTAATATCCACATTTTGCAGGAATAGAGTTGGTGAGATAGAAAGATGTAGATTGGAGATAAAAAAAAGATCAAATGGAAGCAAAGGAATACAGCTGAAGCCCTGGAGCAGTCATCAGCCTCAGTTACTGTGACCACAAGTTATAGGATATAGTCATAGTCAGTCAAGAGGGTGAACAGAACACGTTCACGAAAGCACAACCGCGGTCGTATTAGCCGTGATCACGTACAACCTCGTGCCATTGCAACTAAGAAGGGATGTTGTCGAAGACAGTTTTGTAAATTCACTTAGCCAAATCCCAATCCTCTTATAGTTCAAACCCCTTTCTTCTTTAGGTATTGCTTACTTGATAGACAATTTGAATTTGAAACAAGAACCTTAAATTAGGCATGCTTTGTAACTAATGCTTTGTTACTAACTTTAGAGACTTGAATCATTTGTGTTTATGAAGGATGAATGCTTGAAACAACCCATATAATGGTATACATTTATCTATTTTCTTCATGAGTAGCTAAATATTTTAGTCTTGGGATTATGTTGAAGTAAAGTGCATTTGTGTGTGGCTGTTAATGTGTTTACATGATTTTTAGTTATTGATTATGGATTTCACCATTGCTTGAGCTTAATAGTTGAACTTTGATAATGAAAACTCCAAACTGTAGAAAACCTTCATCATCCTTCAAAGAGGGATGAAGGTGAACCTATGAGAACCTATAGCATTCTTTAAGAAGGGCTCTATAGGGACAATATCACAAGGCAATGGTGCGAAATTAAGTATGTGGTTTACTAAATTTTGCAATCTTAAAAATAAGTGTAAATGGAGTTTAAGTCATGTCATGGGCATCTTCCTAGAAATAGCAATGCCCAATTGAGGTTTTGGATGACTGTGAATGGGATACTTGCTAGGTGGTCGAAAGTGCCAATGGGTGAAATCTTAAAGTTTGATTGAAAAACTAACTACAAAGACTTTTGACCTAGCCTATATCTTGCTCAACAACTAGATGTCATGTTGAACCATCTCTAATCTACACACTTTTTACGTTTAGGTAGACATAGTCCAAAGATTTACTCCAAACTTGATTTTAAATCAAAAGTGTTATTGTAGCTTGTAGTACAACTCAAGATTTATACAACCCAATTCTTAATCAACCACCCAATTTACATTACATATCTCTTTTTACATTCACTTTGGGTATATTTTTTAGTAACTAAAGCACTCATAGGTCTTCAAATTTAAATTCCACTCTTTGTGGATTTGACCCCAATGTGAGTTGGAATATTGACGACGACTGCCTTACCCCTCAAATTATCAGAGTCAGTTGAGAATATCAAAATTTCATTATTGCCGGGGAGTGGAATCTATATTTCTCTTGTGTCGTGTGATTATTACTTGGGTGTAGCTGGTATGATTTTGATTTACTTTATTTGTTATTTTTGATTTTGTATAGGTAACCATAGCTTAACTGGGGGAATGATTGACAATACTAGTTATGCGAGAGCTTTTGATGCCCCTCTTGATGATGAGGGCCAACTCAATGATGTGGGCCACACAAGTGCAATTTGTATCCAACCAACTCTTGCGAACGATGTTTTCCATGTAACAAGTATTATAATACACATGTTACAAATAAAAGGGCTATATGAGGGTGAAGCTTATGACGCCCCAAATCATCACTTGAAGAATTTCATGGAAGTATGTGCGCCATTCGACATAGCACACATTACTCAAGAATCCATCCGTCCTTGTCTTTTCCCATTCTCAATAATGGGCGAGGCGGTGTTATGGCTTCGCTCACTCCCACTAGGCTCAATCACTTCTTGGGAAGAGCTTACAATATTTTTCTTGGATCAATACTTTACACTGTCTAAAATACACCAAAAGTCGTACGAGAACATAAACTTTCGGCCATTTAATAAGGAGTTGTCATATGAAGCATGAGAGAGTTTTAATAGGAAATTAGTGTAATGTCCGAATCATGAGGTACTAGAGAAGATGCTTCCCAAAATCTTCTACCAATCCCTTAATCCTCTAAACAAAAACATAGTGGACAATGTGGTGGGAGGTTCCCTAGTGAAATTGTGTTATCATGCGGCAATGGAGTTTCTTAGAGGGGTGACAAAGAAAATTGGGGTTGGCATACCTGAGATGCCGAAGTACCCAAAAGCTCTCACTCTACATCTGTGGTTGACAAGGAGCAAAGAAAGCGGGATGAAGAAAGAGGTGAGAGCCTTGAAAAGATGATGACATGGCCAGGCCCTGGCTTGAATCGTGACACTCAATTATTCCAAAATATTTACCTAATGTATGAACTAAGAATATATTCATAAACACCCCAACGCTGACAAATATGGTTTCCAGTATTGGTCCTTCCACCTTCTGCTATAACCTACACAACCCCCTTTAAGACCAATTAAAACAATTTACACACATAATTCCAACCAATAATGTGGGAGTCATTCATTAAGTAATCAACCTCTTGGTATCGTCATGAAAATACGCTTGATAGCTAATTCACATATGCCTAATCAATTTACACCGCCACATTGACTGCCCAAGTTCCATAAAATCCAATCTGTGGCGACCAAGGCCTTTCAAAACCAATTTAGATAACCATGTATACATTAATGAAATGCATTGAGTTTAAAACAAGTTAAACCATGCAATTTTCCATAATTTAAATCAAATTCAAAATGTAGGACGAGTGTTATGTAATTCTAACCCAAAATTTATCCAATTTGGGGACACCATGTCCCCCATTAGAATCATTTAAATAAAATAAGAATTCAGTCCAAAAACATCATTTTACAACATGAATAATCAATTCAAAACATGGTAAAAGTAATTCAATAAGTAACAATAAAAATCCCTCAACCCAGTTATTAAACCCATAATTTAAATCACATGGAAAACCATTCATTTCATGCCACAATGAAAATTTAAAGTTTGGGGAAAAGAAATGTTAGTGAACCACACAAAAATTCATATTAAATCGATGTTTGGAGCCCAGATGATGAATGCATAGTGAAACCTAAGAATGTTCTTAGGTTTTGTGTTTGAGAGTGAAATAAGAGGATTTGATCCCTTAAACCGGATGGTAATGGGTCTACTTCATGTTTATTGTCATTGAAAAGGTGAAAACACCGAAAGCCCCTCATCTCACCCTTAAGTGAAAAAAATAAAACTGTATGAAAATTTTGCCTTGGCGTGGCACGCCAATATCGCTGAAATTATCCTCTATGCCATGCCAATATTGCAGATAGCAGCCTCTGACACATGATGAAAATGCGAAGGATCACAACCTCAATGTTCCAAAATTATACTGAACCCTTTCCAAAAATTACAAAAGTCTCCTAGATTACCCTTTTAATAACCCTAAACAAAATTTAAGTCAAAAATCAATATGACGAACATAGAAATGCCAAAAAAGTTGATCAAAATTGTAAGGGCTGTACAATGGTCTTGCATTAGAAATTTGATCCAACTCAAAATATCAAAAATTTATACACGTTTGAATTTCCTAGATGATACAAGATGGAAATATCATAGTCCTTAAGCAACTCCATCCATCTATGTTGTCGAGTATTAAGATCCCACTGGTTTATAAGATGCTAAAGACTGCCACGATCAATGAAAATCTCACAATGCTCACCATAAAGATAATGCTTCCAAATGTTGAGCGCAAAAACTATCACTGCCACTTCCAAATCCTGAGTGGGGTAGTTGAGCTCATGCACTTTAATTTGTCTACAAGCATAAGCAATAACACTACCCTGATTCCTTAATACACAACCTAGACCAAAACCAGAGGTATGCCAAAACATAGTAAATCCCTCACCCTCTATAGTAATAGTTAAAAAACAGGGGCTAAAGTAAAAATTTACTTAAGATTTCTAAAGCTCGACTTACACTCCTCGTAAAACCCTCGAAGAAGCACCTATAATAACCAGCTAAACTGATGAAAATATGAATCTCAGTCGAAGATATAGGTCTAGCCAAATCATGAATTGCCTTATCTTGACTGGGTTTATCGTAATGACTTCCTTAGACACCACATGCCTAGTAAATCTAATCGACTTAAGACAAAACTCACACTTGGAGAACTTGGAAAAAAGCATATGATCTCTTAATGTATAGAGAATGATTCTCAAATGTTGCACATGCTCCTCGCTACTTCTTAAATACGCAAGCATGTAATGAAAGAACACGATCACAAAGGAGTCCAAATAAGGCATAAATACTCAGTTCATCAAACACATGAACGCAGCTGGGGCATTAGCCAATCGAAAACTCATGAACATAAACTTATAAGGACCATATGGGGTCCTAAAAGCTATCTTCGAAACATCCTCAGCCTAAATCCTCAATTGATGGTATCCAAATCTAAAGTCAATTATAGAGAACTAGACTGCATCTTGAAGCTTGTCAAATAAATCGTCAATGTAAGGCATAAGATAGCAATGTTTTATCTCCACACTATTAAGTTGCCCATAATTAAAGCACATACACACGGAACCATCTTTCTTCGTCATAAACAATATTAGATATCCCCACGGGGACAGACTTGGTGAAATAAAACCCTTTCCAAGAAGATCCTAAAGATGAGAATTCAGCTCCTTATAATCGGTACGAGCCATACGGTAAGGTGTCATAGTAATAGGTTAGATGCAATACTCGAGGTCAATAGCAAACTTAATCTCACATACAGGGGGAATAGTAGACAAATCGTAGGGAACACATCAGGAAAGTCACAAATAATAAGAACAAAGTTGAACGATGGACTCTCCATATTTGTACCACAAATATAAGCTAGATAAGACTCTCAACCTCTCAAAATAGGTCTAATAACACATATAAGAGATAATCTCCGTTGGCTCGCAGCTAATATCTCTCTTCCATACTAATGGGGTATACCAAGCATGGCTAAGGTAATTATCTTGGAAAACTAATATATGATCGCAAAATAGTAGGATAACTAGTCTATTCCCTAAATCACAATAAAATCCACCATATCAAGAATAATATTATTTGCATAAATATCAACATTGCTAACTATCACCACACATGATCTAAATAATCAATCCGCCATTAAAAAATTACCAACAAAAGTATATGCCTTCAATGGCAGAAATAATAAGTCGCTAGTCAACTCTAATTTTGGTGCATAATTAATAGAAATATATGAATAAGTGGATTCTAGATCAGATAAAGCAAAGAACAACTAGCAATATATCAAAATTATACCGAGAACTATAGCATTTGAAGTCTAAGCCTCGAGTCTAGCAGGTATGGCATATAATTGACCTTACTCACTACTTGGTTAGGCACCTAACAGACCTTCTATCCTACCTTCTTGAGAACCGCCTCGAGTACACTAGGAACCACTCCTGCAACTATAAGAATCGCGTCTAGCTGAAATGCACTGCTTTAATAAAGGGAACACTCTAAGTTTAATCAACAGTTGAACCACGAATAGGGCAGTCCCAAAAATAGTGACTAAGGAGTCCACAAGTAAAATAGGAAACATAAGTTAAACCAGAACAAACATACTCGGCTAAACCGTAGTAATAATCACAAATAGAATAACCCAAAGATAAACCCCTAAAAGACTGACCTCTATTTGTAATCTAGAGAGCTACCTTAACTTGTCTATTAGACTGACTCAGAGTTTGATAGGATGGATGCAGAGATGCCTTCTCTGAGAACTGCAATCTCTGGGTCAAGAACAATAACAGCTCCTACTAAATCATCTAAAAAACCTAGGCCTCTTATCAGGGCCCTCACGACCCTTATGGTGTATCTCCTCCATCACCCAAGCATGATATAAAACCTTAGAAAAAAAACTACCCGCAATAACCAAACTCTGAGTAGATATACGAATTGGGAGTGTCAATTTTTTAACAAAGCAACGAACCCACTTGTACTTAGTGTATAGAATAGAAGTCAAATGCATAACAAACTCATTAAAATGAGTGTTATACTCTATAACTGATCCTTTAAATGATCTATAAGGATAAGAGGCATATACTTCTCTAATATATCTCAAACAACTGAGTCCATGACAAAAGATAAGATCCAACTTGCCTAGAATCCATATAACCACTCCAATAATGACGAGCAAATAAATCCAAATAAAATATGGTGTAATTTATAGCACGAGTCTCATCATAGCATAAACAACAAAGCCTATCCTCACAAGAAATCAAAAACTCATATACATCTTGGCCCGGTGTACCAGAAAACCTAGGAGGAGCCAATCTCAAGAATCAACCCAATAGTTTTGCACTTTAAAAGACATAGCAATTTGAACAACCAATAACAAAGCAACTAACGGCTAAGAATCTATCAATGTAGAAGGAAGCCCAACTCTAGGCGTCTCTGCTAAAGGTTACGCCCTTTCCTTAATACCACTCTGATCAATAGACTGTGCACCATCGGGCATCACACCACTAACTATTACCAAATTCTTAATCAATGAATCTCTGAGCAATAAAGAGGGAATAAAACCTGGTAGATCCTCGGCTATTCCTTGTCCCACCATTGGATATGGAAGAATATCCCTTGGCTCAGGAGAAGGAAAAGGACTTAGAAAAGGCGGCCTATCCTGGTCGCTAGCTAGGGATATATCACAAGGGTATTATGACCTCTAGGTCTTCTATTAATAAAAGAAGTATCCTTATGCTTAGTATCGAGACCCTCATCTTGGGTAGCAGTAACATGTGTCTTGTCTATCTTTCAATGTGTAAAGTTAAAGGAGTACTCTACGAACCGACTCCAACTCTTTACATAATATTTATGAAAGAAATGAAAAACTCATAAAACTTTCCCATAGCCTCTCAAAGATAGGAAACAAATGTTAATATTCTAATTCAGAGAACTCTACTAGACACTTGCTCTTGTACCAACAATATGGTGAAACCTAAGTTTTGATACTTGTTAGTAGGTAAGCCAAACCATAACTAAGACCTAACGCATAGGTTAATTTGGTAGAAATGACCAACATTGGCCAAATTTCATGAACAAGATTATAAATTGATAAATAAATCAACACATGAAAACCAATCTCAAGATCTAGTAGAACCAGTGCTAGAGCATCTAATGTTAATTATACAACAAAAAAGACTTAGAATAGATTTAATTAGAATCGAGCTAATACATTTATTTTGATACAAAAGACTGAATAGCAATAAGATAGAAAGAAATAGGTGAATAAAAATCCAAGAACTCACCTTATCTCTTAAAGATCAACTCTACATAAATCAATGGTAAAAAATGACACATAGTACTCTAATCTGCACAAAAAGGTACAAAAGTGTAGTATAAGTACCAAAAGAATGGGTACTTAGTAGGCATTATTAGTCTACTAAGCTAAAACATTATATATGTATTATAAAAAGCAAGTTAGGATAAACTAAGCAAAGGTATAGAATTAAACCTGAATCATCTCCAACATCGTTGTACACATTAAACAAGTAAGCCAGAATAACAATATAACATATGGCATCAACATATGCCAATATTGTCATGCGAACATACATAAGCAATCCAAAATAATAATGCATCATCAAGCATCATCAAAGTATACTTAACTACAAAATTGGCTCACATACGACAATTGGTGAAGAAAAGTAAAGAACTCCCCTCAACCAACTATACGACCTGAGAGTAAACCCAAGAGAAGAATAAGGCAATCAACCAACACAATGGTCAACTTTCATCATCATTTGATCAATATTGTACAATTATCATCAATATGTTGTTTACCAACATAATCACAAATCTTCAACCACTAGATAAAGCACTCACATTCTATAATATCATCATTATTTAACAATCTTAGCATCAATATACGCTTGTCACCATTTACTAGATAACAATCTCTTATTAACTAATATATTTGACTACTAGTTATTATATAACCTCTAGTGATCATTCAATAACTATTTACCACATAGCCACAGATAATTATTTATTTGGAATACCTTACTACTAAGATAACATCATTTACTATCTATTTCATATTTACAATTAAATCTTGATTAGCAACTAGTCATTATTTGTACTTAAACCATATTCCTTGCTAATTTTCAATTATCACTAATCCTCCATTATCGTAAATTATCAATCATCACTAATCAATGATTATACCACTTTATTAACATTTAATATTTATGGGCTATAGCATCTATAATGTCAATAACATACACATATAATTGCCATACAAAGGACATGCCAGACTCAAACTGGTAGATCTACACATATTAATATCAATATAATCATCCTCTAGATTTATGAGGCATAAATATCATCAAAGTATCCTTTGTCTTTTCCTAGTATCAATATATTGTAACAATATCTCCTGGCCTTTCCAGGAATCAATATATCATCATAATATCTTTCATCCTTCTCCGATATCATTATATCATCTTCATATTCTCCGACCTTTCTGAGTATCATCATATTATCATAATATCCTCCGGCCTTGTCAGCTATTATTTATCATCATAATATTCTCTGTCCATGTCGGGTATTGTCATATCATCATAATCATAATCATAATTAGTGTAAAATTTAATAAAAAAAAATTATATAATGGGGTAAAATGATTTCAACATAATTAAGGGCATAAATTCCCAATATAATTACTAAGCATGACTTCTAACAATATTCATGGCACAATTCCTAATATCAACACTAAGAATGTGTTCTAGCATAATTTCTTAGCATGTCAAAATCATAAACAATATCATGAGTAATCACTCAGTAATAGCCTATTCAATGGCCTATCATCATCATAATGATAGCTTATCAATAACTAATTCATTTAATAGTCAATATCTTATTCATAGCATGGTCCACAACATAATTTAGGGTTTTGAAAATATCATAGCCAAAGGATCATTCAATAGTATATTTGGTATCCCAATCAATAGCCACAACAATATCATAATCAATAGCTCATCGTTAACTTAATCCACATATCATACATATGTCATAATAATAAGTTATTACGGCTAACGTCATTCACCATTATCAACAAGTACAAAGATTCCTTAATATTTCCTCACAAAGGCTTTATCTAAGCATTTAAAAGTTTACAAAGTGTTCTAGATAACTAACATAAATCTTGACATAAGGTGGGTCAAGGAGCCTAATTCTAAATACCCAAAATACATACTATGTCGATTTCAACACTAGACTAGGCTAAGATATCTTAATCAACACTTGGATATAGCAAGCCATAATTAGTGCTAAGGTAAAGGTTCTTCTAAAATACAACCACCAAGCCCATATCACCACTAAGACAGCCTTTCTTTGGTGCCAAAACCTAATAAGCTTGATTAGCAAGATTATTTTACTTAATTTTACAACAAACCAAAGCATTTTCATGCTAAACATAAGTAATGAAGTCTAATACACTAAGGGTGAAGGCAACAAGCTAAGTGTTTTATCCAATAATTCTTATTTAACCTAAATAATCTAACTAAACCCAAGTCTTTCATTTCATCAATCCAATAGCTAAAACCAATCACAAACCTAGAAAAATAACATAAGCATACTATGACAAAGCTAAATCTAACAAGGAATAAACATAGCCTACCTCGACACTAAAGAAAGCTCACAAATTGCTAAACCTTTGCTTTTCACTTCCAAGAAGCCACTTTAAGATGCCAAGCTATCATACACATATTATAATAATTAATACAAGAATGTCAAGATCCATATTGCACCATTGTCCTTCTGGTCCAAAAAATAATGCCATAAAATCCATGTGCATCCCACCCATGGAAAATTATGTTTTTGAGTCCAAGTAAACATGATATCAATCTCATGGAATTAAAACCCTAAAATGACAGAAAAATCAAGCTCATTAAGGGCTAAAATCAAGCCCTCAAGTTATTTGGTATTTTGGTGAAATAATCAAGAAATGCCAGCATAGATTTGAAGGATTCTTACCTTAAATCCAAATATATTTGTAAAAATATATGTTATTCAATCTCTAAGAATGCCCGAAATATTCAATTCTAAGTGATGAAAATCTTTAGGATATTTTCTCAAGAGAATAGGTGAAAATAGGCAAATTTACGACCTAAAGGGTATTTTTAGGCCCCTCCCAAGTAATCAGATATGGATGTTGCAAAACCAGGTATGCAATCTCACAATCTTCCTATATAAGTAGATATGGCAATTACCTTACTTATTAGTATTATTGCAATACCCTCTGCATATCATGTGTAGTCGCGGGCTACACCAGATAATAGCTAAAACTTAGAATTATTCCAATTTTCAAATAAGGCCTTGGGATTCAATCAAAATCCAATATAGGAAAATCAAGTAATCACACTAAAGTCAATGTTCTAGATGTAATGCTGAAGTTTGATTTTCCTTTTGAGTTCATTTCAACCAAATGTATGTCCCACATGTATATTTATAATTTTCTAACTTTCTAACCAGTTGATCAAAATAAGGTCCAATGCATTGGGATGCAAACCAAAAGACTAACTAGCCTAAAATTGATATTTTAAAGATACTACATAGTTGAAATTTTAATTTGAGATCATTTTACTGATGTTTTTGCCCAATGCTATTTGAAACCAGAGAATAATTCAAATCTAAGAATTGGGTCTAAGAACCAAATAAACTACTCGATAACCAAACTGTTAGTCCCAATAAGTGAAATATGGCTTGGGGCAGCGTATAACTAAATCATTATTTAGTTTTACAGCAAAATTTTGGTTAGCTTTGGTTAGGATACGAATGATATGTAATAGTAAGGATGCTATCCTGGACGCTCAAAGAGCTTTTAGGTGGAAAGTTTGATGGAAAGGGTAAAGATCAACTTTGGCCAAGTTATCACCGTTGAAATATCTATGATGACTTTCAAGTTTGTGTGTCTATTGCATTTCCCTTGTATTATTATAGAACCATGTAAGGTAGAAAAAATGCCTATCATCAACAGATAGGATAATAAGGTAAAGAAAATAAAAAATCAAGACATTGATAATACTTAGGATGACACCAAGTTTTAGTTGAGGGTTCACATGCCACAATTATTAGGACCTCAATCTCAAATAACTCTAGAGAAGTTTGATATCCCTATAGGTATTTCTTTGACAATAATTGTTGTTGATCTTTATGGTGCTTATGCTACAAATGCAGCTATAGTTGTATCACCATGTCCCAAGACTGTAGAAACTACTTCCTTGGCTCTTGATTATTTAGAGTATTTTTCAAACAAAAAATTGTTGTAAAACTGGTTAAAATACAAAATAAATAAAAATAAATTAAGATGCAGCTAAATTCATGGACAATGCATTTTAAGTCATTCATGGATCACATTATTGCAGAATCTCTAAAACTATATATGAACCTATATGCCTGGATGAATTTCATGTAAAAGAGAGTAAATAATAACCCTAGAGAGCTATAAATTATTGATTTAGCTAAGTCCACTGCCCTGTTGAAGAAACCATTGCCTATTGAAAATGGTACCCACTAGTGAATTATCTGATCTAAAGATTGTGGAATCAGATGAAGATGATGAGAGACTTGACTTAATAAGGGATGCAAACAAATATAGCTAGAATAGACAGATGCAAGATAAAGAGAAGAAAAAATCATGGAAAATAAAACAATAAAGTGAGATAAAAAAGTAGTGAGATATGAGGATAATGGTAAAGACCTGAAATAAAGACGAAGATCCACTGATAAAATAGGTTTAAATGAGTTTGTTGGAGTACCTTTTAGTTTAGCATTTATAGGAAAGTTCACACCACCTATGTTTCCAACAAATACTCTTATGATTGAGGATGTTTTTGATGATTTTAGTACCACAATTGACACCGTGGTCACTATCTTAGATTCTGAGATAATTAATGCCTCAGAAAATATGCTAGACTCCCAGTGGGGTGGGGTACTTTTGAGTATGTCATTACAAGAGGTTTTGTTGCCTGTGTTGTTTTCCTCTGGTACTATCTAGTTAAACTGACGCGTTTAATTTGAACTTTTATTTTCTTTTTTTATGAATGGTAGATGTTTTTTAGAATTTTAAAAAATGAGTACCCAATGAAAATTTTTGATGATTTATTACTTTGTGGGGTTCTATAGATAATTGACTATTGCAGATTTCTACTTTTCTAGGTAATATATAAATGTAGTGAACTTTCATAAGGTTGAGTATGAGTCTAGTAGTTGGTTGTGATTGTGCTATTCTACTCCATTAGGGTTTAACGTATCTGTATTATTTCATACCTCGTGCATGTATCTAGAACTTGCCTGATCCATTCAATTAGGTAATTAGTGGGTTATATATGAGAGGATCACAAGCCTTGTTTTAATTTATACCATATTACCTAAATAATTGCCCAAATGATGTTAATATATCCCTTGATCCTAATTGAATATTTTATATCTTTTTTATTTGGCTACTACTAGCCTTCTATTGTTTATCATGAAACCTCTATTTCATATGTTGTTCCACCTTAGATATCTTAAACCTTAACTCAAGAAAATATCCAAAGTTAAGAGTGGATATATAGAATATTTTACAAGTGAATAAGGGTATAAAAAAAGAAGGGTGGATGAAAGAAAATCCTAATAGTGCACACAAATAAGGAAGAAAAAGAGTGAAAAGAAAGAAAAACAAAGAAAATAAATAAAAATAAAGTACTCACGAAATTTAGCACATTCGGTGAGGGGAATTGTTAAAAGAATGACGGGAATAACGGAGAAGTAGTAAGTTAAATGGAATCATGTAATAATTCTTGTCAAGGAGGCCCAATTGACTAATCCTTAGTATATCCTACCAACACTCAAGACTTCATTAGAAGCCTAATAAAGTCCAGTAGTAATCCTAGTCAGCATGTTGAAAAATTGAGGTAGAACGATAAGGGCAAGCTTATGGTATGACATTTGCATGGGTTAAATTTCATAATGAGAGGGGGAGATTTGAATTCCAGCCCATAAATGAAATATATGTCATTTGTGAGGGACTTCGTTGATATAAGGTCATACAGATGTCACTTGAAACAACTAATTGTTAGAATATGTATTTTGAGTATATATAGTCTTGCCCATGTTCGTTGTAATGCCAAACATGGATCCCTCTGTGTTAGTTAATAAATAAATTATACATATGAAGCTTAATAATCTGTAGAGGTCCATTTTTTTATACAACCTCCATCTATTCCTTAAAAATCTAATTTTGTGCATAATATAATGTTGTTTAGTTTCTTGAGGGAAAGCAAATGCTCTTAGTTAAGGTGTTGATGTATCAGCTTATTACGACACATTTTACACTTTTAAATAAGGAGAATCAAGAGTTTGTAACAAACCGTTAGTAGGTTTGATGTTTTTTCTCTTATATTTTAGAAAAATACCTAAGGATCAATTACAGAAGGAATTTGGGATGAAAATAACGATTTTGGAACCAAATGCTGAGTGGCGGATCACCTGACGAGTTCCTAAGTCTATGAAAGACTTTCACAAGTGTCGTCACGGAAAAATTGAATCAACAATAGTGATAGGTGGTGTAATCATTTAATTTATGGGTCACCAGTTGTCTGACGAGTTTCTAAGCAAGTCATCAATACAAAATTGATTCATGAAGATTTTCTAGCATTGTGAGAGAACATTACAGCAAACTACCAAGGTATTGAAAAATTGTCAACACTTCTATTAGAGTAAAGTAGATTTGAAGAAGAACTAGAGTTTAGTGATGATTCAAGCAATGAACCATCACTCATGTTACTAATCGTTAAGAGGGGATTCATTCACAAGGTCACTTTCCAAATTTATATTTTTAGTCCATTATTTTTAGAACCTACAAATACCCTATTTTAGCTATAGAAGTGGTATCTTCTGGAACTAAACATAATTTTATCTTAATTTTCTTTAAAGAAACATAATGTGTAATTTTCAATACTACTTTGTGGTATTAATCAAGAATTAAAACTTGTATTCATATTTGTAAGATTCAATCCTTAATTTATAAATAATATTGTTTCTTTCTTCTTATTTATCATGTGTGTCTAAAAGAACCATCACTAGGGTAGTGGGATCCTTGGAAAAATATCAATTTTAGGGTTCATGATTGTTCAATTTCAAACACCCGTGGTAAATGTATTATGAACTCCTTCAGTTTCAATGGTTTTCTTGTGGTTGTAAACATTCGAATAAGCCCTAGGTTTGACATGATTGAACAAATTGGTTTAAACTAGGATAACGAATTAACTATGAATATTCAGAGTTTCTAACCTCCATCAAATAGATAATACTTTAGCATGATTACCCTTTCAAATTTAAAATCAAGTTATCTCTCCATATTTATAAGTTTGAAAGAATTAAAGAGAAAATGACCTAATTAGGTTGGGAAACATTTATGTGAATGTTAGAATTTGATTGCTTTACATTTACTTGTGTTTTTAAGATTTTGGTAATGAATAGACCAGAGATTGATAGAAACCAAGATGAACATAGTCGTAGTTCATTTTCTATATTGATCAAAATCGTTGATTTATCGTTGCATTATTTGAAATAATTAAATTTTTATCCATACGTTTTTACAAACAAACCCCTCATTTCATTTAAATCATTTGAAAGACATACAAAATAGTTATCAACTTATTCCTTGTGAGATTTAATAGAAAATTTGTTGTTCTATATTAGACGACATTCGCTTACACTTTGGAAAGAAGTTGATAATTTCAGCATGTCAATCCTTAATTTTTTTTCCTAGTCTACCACTCCAAAAAAAGCTTCTATCCAAATCCAATATGCACCTAAATGTTTCCTCCCACATTGTTTACAAAGCTTTGTAGGAGGTGTTGATTGTCTTGTGATTCGCAACTCTTTGAACCCACCTACTTGTTAACCTTGACTTTCACTTCTTTGACCATACATATTTCCCCAAAAACTTTGGATCCAAGGTGGAGAACTTCTTGTAGAGTATAAGATGATGGTCTTGTTAGTCTATTAAGAAACCAATGATCGGGCTTAGTCTATTAAGAAACCAATGATCGGGCTAACTTAAGGATGACAAGAACTTTCCAATAGATCTAGCCCCATTTGAGTGCCCTCTTCCTAGGTCTAGTGTCCTTCTTCTTTGTCTTTGATAACATATTTTTTTTGAAAATCCTATATCCTTTCTATATCCATGTCCTTGCTTAGAGAAGTAATAGTACAATGTCTAATAGAATATAGATACAATCTATCTACATATAGATGAACTCTATCCTCTATAGTACCTACTTCATTGGGAGAATGCCTGGACAAAGAAATAAATTAAAAACTATATTATCTCATACTTATAATTACTTAGAGAATGTTTAAGAAATAATCTGCTCAGGCCTCATGGATCTTAATTGGAAGGTTATGATCATGTAATGTATCTTTAAACTCTTTTCAACTAGTTAAAGGTGCACCTATGCATTTTGATTTATCGATTCTTCATACGATAATGTAGTCACCCTATTTATATATGGGGTCAGTGCAACAGTTTCTATCCTAGATACATGTATAAAATCAAAAGATATTTGGGTATGATCAGTAATTTCTTATGGATCTTTATGAGGAGTTGACTCGGTGAATGAGTGTGGTTCTAATTTAAGGAAATCTTGTGTCCATAGACTTGTTGCTGTATCTTCACCTTTTTAGAAACTTCACAAGTTAAGAATTGTACTTCATTTCATAAAGCTTTCTTAGTAGAATTAATAGGAAATTATAGGGGTACGTCTCTCCTTGTTTTCTTTTCTTGATATGTAGTATATGAAGTTTGCAATGGAGACTCCTCTTGAGCCTTTCTTGGATTAGATTGTATAGGTGGTTACTTAATAGTCACTTCTCCAATAGCCACATTTACTTGCTTAGTTGTATTTATATTTCTTCTTGTAACATACATCTTTAGTGTATTAAGAAAAAGGTAAAAAGTAAAATGTACTTCCACCAACAATATTGGCTCCATCACACGATCTAAGGTATGAAGAAAAACGGCAACTCCTAAATTTTCCATAGACTCCTGTTCATAGATATAGTGCATAACACATCCAAAAGAAAGAATATACAAAAATACAACTTTGTAGACTCCTTAGAATGACCTGCTCTAATTCCACTTTTGTAATAAGAAGATCGAGATGGACAATCATCCGACTCCTAAGAGACCTGAGAGAACTAACATTTAGCTTGTGATTACCATGTATATAACCACGATAGGTCTGAAGCTTTCACAGGTATGTATAATCTATAGTGATGATGAAAAAACTAGCATAGATAGTCCTCAAAAGATCCAACCTTAAAAGGCCATCTACGAATAAGTGATAGTTATGATTAAAAATCTACGTATTTATGTATGCATTTAATGTAGTAACAATGATGTAGGAAGAAACAATAAAAACAATATAATAGTTGGGTGCATAAAACACAATGGTCCTTGTTTGAATAAGATAAGAACTCACAAAGTTTGTTTTCAAAAGTACTTTTTTCAGACTAGTACTTAGAAGAGTAAATGTGTAGATAAAGTCACAAACACATTTTAAAGTACTTTACAACTCTAAGGAGTGCAAATAAGGTAGTTAGCTACATTAGAGGTTGAATGCTTCTTAGAAGAGTAAATGTGTAGATAAAATCACAAACACATTTTAAAGTACTTTACAACTCTAAGGAGTGCGAATAAGGTGGTTAGCTACATTAGAGGTTGAATGCTTCTATTACGTATCATTTGCAAAATTGAGCACTTGGAAAGCATACTTATAACACAAGAGTTCGATTAATGCCAAAGAGTATGGGATCAAGAAGCCTTCCATACCTTGTTCGAACACTACGATAGCACCCGAAATTAACCTCCTTCTTTTTCGGTTATTAATCCACAATCAGACATTAAAACTAGCATTAGTAGCTAAGAAATATATTTGGGCTACTTAACCTATCCAGTAAGACCATAATTTATCAAATCAAGGGTGTTCTTTAAACCCCTTCTCATCTAATTACATATGCATACCATAAAGATTCTTATAATATCCAATAAAATAACTTTTGCCTCGTTGCAACCTCAAAAGTGCTTAAAAAGTAAAGTGGGCAGTACGTTTACAAAATATTCAAGTCACGACCTAATTTACAAGTCATGATAAAACCTACTCTGTCCTGACAGTAGGTAAGTTGAACCCTATCTCGGAGATATTCATAGTGGGCGACCTTGGTAGATATGGCCCAAGGCCAAATAGGCAATTCAATACATAAATAAGTAATGAAATAGAAATAGTTAAGTGGTAGCCATAATATATAAAACCATCCCACGACCTGGTAGAGCTAGTACAAGAGCTACTATAAATACACCCAAGTTTAAAATAATTAATTCAATTATATCTCCAAACTAAAGACTAGATATAAGTCAGATAAAAGGAAATAGGGAAACTTTAACTCCAATAGCTCATCCAATCTTCAGAATATAACATAACATAACCTCTAAATCAATGGCAGAAACTAGTAATTAGATCTGTAACAAAAAGGTACAAAAGTGCAGTATGAGTACCAAAACCATGGGTACTTTGTCGGTATCATCGGCCAACTGAGCTAAATCATGGTATAAATATGATAAAATGAAAGATAGCATAACTAAGTCAAGGTAGATACAAACCTGAATCAATTCCAACATCCTTGTACATAAAGAAGTAAATAACAAGAATAATAACATAACATACAGGATCATACATGTGCGATCATTACAATAAAATTGGTCCTTATAAGCCAATAAGTACAGAAAAGTAAATAACCCAATGGAGACAACCATATGGATGAAGGGTACAGAACCATATTACCATAATTCCCATTTTTGAATTCAAAATCGATACCCATTTCATCAATATCATGATCCATATCTAATATAATAAGCATCAAATTGTTGTTGTCATACCCCTAGTATTATGACTAATATCATAGAAAAATCTGGACTCAAACTGGTAATCATATAATTGATATTATGATAATCTACCAAAGTTGAACCAGGTATGTGTTATCAATTTCATTTTCAATATCCAAACAAAAACTGATAAGTATATCACTATATCTCCATAAACAACTTGAATCAAACTAGTAATTATATAATTAATATCATCATTATTAGCAAGATTCAAAAAGATGTGTGTGTCTATATATATATCATCATATCATAATAAATATTAAATTAATAATCAACATCATAACCTCCAGTTCTTCCATATTTAGAATCAACTCCCAATTCCTAACCATAATGATTAATAAGTACTAACTCTCCTCAACATCACTACAACAATAATTTCAAGATACTTAACAAGCATATAAAAGCCTACCACTACTAGTTCAAGACTAGGCCAAAGAACACTTCCTAATCCCAACTTCAATTATCAATCAAAATCTACCCCAGACTAATCTAAGGCATCTAATTCTACTTTTTGATATCAAACAAGCCTTAGTTAGCCCTAAAATAGACATTCCACTAATGATCTATGAAACTAAGCTAAGCACCTAAATTATTATTTAAGAATGGCCTAAAAGCTCCAACTAACCCAAATATTGCCAATTTGATCACAACACCAAAAACTTATCCCAAATATGACATAATTTTATAAATACACTATGACACAACTCAATCTATGAAGGGAAAACCTAGCCTACCTGGACTCCAAAGAAGGCTTACAAAATTAACTAAATCACTGACTTTCCATTCTGAGAAGCTTCCGCAAGATGTAATGCTATCAAAACCACAATCTACTCATCAACATGATAATAATGATATCCATATTGCACCGTGGTGCTCTAGGTCCAAAAATCACACCAAAATCCCATGTAGGTTCCGCTTGTGGAATTCACCTTTCAAAAACCAACCCAATGTTCCCATATGCTCAATGAGTAATTGGCATAAAAATAGGTGAAATCTAAGATTAATTGTAGTTAAAATCAAGACACCAAATTTTATGCATTTAGAACAAGAAATGAGAATATCTACTATGACTTTAGAGAAATCTTATCGTAATTTCTAAGGATGATCGCTTAATAGTCATTACCTAAGTTCCCAAATCACCGATAAGATTTAATCCTAAGCTTTTCCACTCTTTAGGGTTTAAGTCTCAAGAGAATGGATGAAGAATAGGAAAAAATGGCTTAAAATATGGTATTTATACACTTTCCAAGTGCTCAAGAGTCGCTATCTCGACCTTGAACCTTGTAATTGTGACATCTTATGACTATCACGTGAGCCGTGTTCACGATAATGGTATTATGATCTCGATACTCACTAGTTCCCAAATCTCTATTAGCTATCAAAGGCTTGATATTAGCGCTTGCACCAGATACGACTAAGACATGGAATTAGCCAACCCTTCCGGATTTATCCGAAATACCTTATACCTAAATAGACTATGCTACTATACCAAAGTCGACATTACATACTAAATAGAACAATCAAAATTTTGATTTTAGGTTATTTTGACTAAAAGTGGGCCCCACACCTATATTTCATTTTCATAACTTTTCAACAAATTTGTCAAAATGAGCTGTAGTTCCTCGACACCCAAATCAAGAGTCCTCCAAGCCTAAAATCGGTAGTTTTAATCTTTTGAAACAGTTAGAATTGGCATAAACGGTCATTTGATGGAAGTTTTTTCCTTGTATCCAAAATGAACCAACAGAAACTACAAAATAGGGAATTGGCTCTAAAAACCAAATGAACAGCATGGTAACCGAACTATCAGTTCTTTCAAGTCTTAAATAACTTGACTAGCTATAAAAAATCTCTAATGATGAAAATAATCCATAATATAGAAAATAACCTGAAGGGTCATTACAATATCTTATATAAAAAGGACTTTCATCTATGAAAGTCATGAATTAGGATGTACCTAAATTCTCAAATAGTTGAGGATACTAGTACGCATCTCACTCTCGATTTCCAAAATAGCCTCCTCTACTGGGTGGTGCCTCCACTGAACATTAACACTAGGAATATCCCTACTGTGCACCTACTTGACATCACTAGCGAAAATGAGCCTAGGATACTCCATAAATATTAACTACTTATCTAGCTGGAATGAGTCCTACTAAGCACATGAAATAGATCAGGAATGTATTGCCACAACATAGAAAAATGGAAAATTAGATAGACAACAGTAAAATCTATAGGTCATGCTAACTCATAATCCACCTTGCTAACTATGTAAACAATCTCAAAGGATCTTATATATTTGGGGTAAGCTTCACTTTCTTCCCGAATCTCATCACACCCTTCATGGGCGACACACTAAGGAATACCCGATCACCAACAACAAATCTTAAGGCTCAAAGTCCATGATCATCATAAGCCTTTTGCCTATACTGACTGCTCTCAAACTAACCCTAATCACCCTAATTCTATCCAATGACTCCTGAAGCAAGTTAGTACCATGGGATCTCATCCTGAATGTCTCAAACTAACTAATCGGGAAATTACATCCCCTACCTACAAAGCCTCAAAAGGTTCCATCTCAATACTCGAATGATAATAGTTATTATGAACTTTTCCAAGGCAAAGTACCACTCCTACAAACCACAAAAATCCATAATATACACTCGAACTATTTCCTTGAGGATATAAATTTTCCACTTTAACTTTCCTTCGTCTATGGATGAAAGGCTATGCTAAGATCCACCAAAGTACCCAAAACCTTCTAAAAAGTTCACCAAATGATAGAATTGAAAAAGGAATACGGTCTGAAATTATAGATATAGGCACATACCATGTAAATAAACTATTTCACTAACATAAATAAAAGCCAACCTCTCAGCACTGAAGTAAATATTAATAGGAATGAAATATGCTGACTTGGTTAACTAATCTTCAACGACCCAAATACCATCACAACCACAAGAAGTGTAAAGAAAACAACAAATAAAATCCAAGGTAATATGTTTCCATTTACACTCAGGAATGGTCAATATCTGAATCAAACCACCTAGACTTTGATGTACGTCCTTTACCTACTAACATCATAGGAAACAAGCTACCAAGTCCTCTAAATCTCTCTTCATTCAACTCCACCAATAATGTTCTCTCAAATCTGTATACATCTTAACTTTACTCGGATGAGTAAAATATCTAAAGCTATGAGACTCATATAGAATCAGCTGAATTAAGTCATCAATCCTCCAAACACAAATGCGGCTATCAAATCTCAATACACCCTCAGAATATATGGTATCCCTTTTGGACTCACTACTCCATTTCTAATCATGGAGAACATAAAGCTTATTCTACTCAAACTAATGATTATAAGTCTGCTTAAATAGTGAGGACCTACCCTCAATATTAGGAAAATCCTCCTAGGGTCTGAAAAATCAAGTCACACCATAAAATTGACAAATGACTAAATGTACCCTGCTAACAACCTCTAAGAAACTAAAATACATGCAAAACAACCTATACTCATTATCGTCAGACTCAAGGCATTTACTACCATATTTACCTGCCCAAATGATGCAAGATAGAGATATCATAATCCTTAAGCAAATCGATCCATGTACACTATTTATCACTAAACTCTCTCTGGGTCATAAGATGATGAAGACTATAATGATCAGTGAAAATCTCATAATGCACCACATAAAGATATTGCCTCCATGTAATAAGTACAAAAACTACCTCCGCCAACTTTAAATAATTAGTGGGGTAGTTGCAGTCATGCACCTTAAGCTTCCTCAAATCATAAGCAATAACACGACCCTTATGCACAAGTACACAACCAAAACCAACACTAGAAACATCACAATACATGGTGAATCCCTTAACCTCAATAGGAAAAGCCAAAATAGGAGTTGAAGTATGAAACTCCTTGAGCTTACCTAACCTCAACTCATATTCCTTTGACAATTAGAAAGGAACCTCGCTCCGAGTCAATCTAGTCACAGGCTATAAAATTATAGCAAAACCCTCAATGAATCATCTATAATAACAGGATAAACTAATGAAGCTGCGAACTTCGATCGGAGATGTAGGCTTAGACCAAACACGAATTGGTGTCAATCTTTGTCTGGTCACCATAATACCATCTTTAGACAACATATATCCAATTAATGTCTTGACTCAAGAAAAAACTCACACTTAAAGAATTTTGCAAAAAAGCATATAATCTCCCAAAGTCTGGAGCACAACCCTCAAATAAAGCACATGCTCCTCTCTGCTCCTTCAATACACAATGATGTCATCGATAAACACTATCATGAAATAATGCAAATAAGGCCTTAACACTTGGTTCATCAAATCCATAATCGCGGCTTGGGCATTAGTTAACCTAAAAGACATCACTTGGAACTCATAATGAGTATAAGGGTTCTAAAAACTGTCTTTGGGATATCCTCGGTCTGAATCCTCAACTGATGGTAAAAAGATCTCTAATCATTCTTAGAAAATACTGCTCCACCCAAAAGTTGGTCGAACAAGTCATCAATGTGAATCATAGGATAATAATTCTCCACCAATACCTTATTAAGATGACTATAATCAATACATATTTACTTGGATCCATATTTATTATTCCCAAACAACATAGGAACTCCTCATGGAGACATATTTAGTCTAATAAAAACCTTAACAAGAAGATTTTAAAACTGAGAATTCAGCTCTTTAAGCTCGGAAAGAGCCATACGGTAAGTTACCATATAAATAGGTTGGGTGTCAGGCTAAAGATCAATAACGAACTTAATCTCATGACTAGAGGAATACCAGGTAGACTGTTAGGGAAGACATTAGGAACTCATAAAATATAGGACCAAAGTTAATCAATGGACTCTCCAGACTAACATTACAAATATAAGTGAGATAAGACTCATAACCCCTTAAGATAAGTCTCCAAGAATACATAAAAGAAATAATCTTCATTTGCTCATGGTAAACGAATACCTTTCACATGACTTGGGGTATGCCACGCAAGGAAAAGGTAATGGTCTTAGCAAAATATTCTGATAGTAGGAAAACCAGTCCATGCCTAGAATAACATCAAAACCCACAATGTCTAATATTAAAAGATCAGCGCTAGTATCAACTCCTTTAGCAGTCATAAAATATGATCTAAAAACTCAATCCACTACTAAGCTATCACCCACAAGATTAGATACATACAACGACACACATAATAAATCCCAAGAAAATTCTAACCAGAGAGCATAATAAGTAGATATATAAGAATAACTGCATCACCGATCAAATAAAGCAAAGGATGACTGATGACATACAAGGATTATAAATGTGACAATTACATCAAAAAACTTAACCTTGGGTATGGAAGGTATAACATAAAACTAACCACGCCCGCAACATGGATGGGCTCTTTAAAAATCTCATGTCCTAACTTTATTTGAACTACCTTGAGCGCCCTACGGAAAACCCTTATGACCATGTGAACCACCTCTAGCTAAGGAATGAACTGCTATAATCGAGGGAAAACTCTAAGATAAAAGAATAATCGCTCCCTGACTAAGTTACTCTCACAAATAATGACCATGACCCCCATATCCATTACAAATCACTTGAGTTAAACCAGAACCTAAAGATCTAGATGACTCGAACTCTACTAGAATAACATAAAATGAACCCCTCAAAGACTTAGCCAGAATAATTACTAAAATAAAACTGACCTCTGTTAGTAATTTGGAGTAATGCCTTAATGGGTATACTAGGATGAGTTTGAGGCTGATAAGTGTGATGCAGATGGGTCCTACCCGAAAAACTACAACCTTTCTACTGGGAGTTACTATGACTCATGCTAAAACTACCATGATATCCAACCCTCTTATAGATGCCCCCTTGGGCATCACGATGCATCTTTTGCATCACCTGAGCTTTATTTAAAACCTCAGCTAAAGACCTACCCACAACAAACAAACTCAAAGTAGACATACAAAAGGAAAGTATCAACTCTTTAACAAGGAAACAAACCCTCTCATACTCAGTACCTAAAATAGAAGTAGCTAGCTTAGATAACTAATGAAAAAAATCCTCATACTCCCAACCATTTTGGATCCCTAGTAAAGTACCGAGAACAGATCCCTCAAATAATCTTTAAGTCTGTGAAGCATGTACTTCTCCAAGAAAATCTTAGAGAACTAAGTTATAATACCCCAAGAATTCAAACCAGTAGTAGAACCATACTTCAAGATCATGAGAAATAAATTTTAGTGATTTAGTAGTTTTATGATCAAGTTTGATGTGTATTAAGGCCACAAATATGTCCTAGCTATTAGGCGAATCAAAATATCCCGTACCAATTGAATTCTTGACACGGATTTTGGAATAGTCAATTTAAAAAGAGAATATCTTTTGTTATACTATGAATTTTTGAGCTCATGACCCACCAATAGATACTTAGTTGAAATATCTTTCCAACAGTATCATATTATCTAAAATCTGGTATCGAGGTAAAAAGTTATGGTTGTTTTATAGTAAGCTTTTTGAACTGACGAAATGCAATGGGAAGGCTGACGGACCATCTCTCCTGCGATGGACCATCCCCCAAAGCATCAAAACTGAGGTAGTAAGCCTATTTTCAAGACAAAAACCTATAGGTTTAAGGGACGGTCCATCCCCAAGGCGACGATTCATCTCCAAACCGTCGGGGACCTCCGTTTAATAATTTTAAGTCATTTTTAAAAGGATTTTCTGGTATTTTCCACCCTTTTAAACACCTAATTAAATAAAATCAATGCACAAAACTTCACATCCATCTATAGAATAAAAATTTGGGTTCCTCTCAAGACTATCTCCCAAGAACAATATTCAAGAACTTTTTCAAGAGTACTCAAGAATTAAAACGTCACCATTCAAGAACCTTCAAGGAAAGCCTCCAAGAACTTTCTCAAGGCTTCAAAATTCAACTTGTTCTATTGAATCAAGCCAAAAAAGGTATGTAGGGTTTGAACAAGGGTATTCCTTTCACCGTTGTACCCAAAAACTTACTTTAATTATAGATTTTCTGAATTATATATAACTTTCCTTTGAAATTCAAAATAGAGTTTATACCCATCATCATTATTTGTAAGATTTTGAGATTTTCCATGATTTAAAAGTTGAATTACATGATTATGTTCGAGTTTACATACATATTGCTAACATTTCTTGATTTTAATTTGGTTTATGAATCATTACTTTACCAAGCATGAATATTTAGATGATCTATCATGAGTTTGATGTATGGGTCAACAAGCCCTAAATAAAGATTGTTGTTTCAAGATTGTATGTGCTATAAGAACCCTATGACTAGATCATTTTCAGTTATGGGATAAAGATTTGACCTTTTTGATATTAAGCTAAGATAAGGAATCCACATTATTCATATTTTTTAAGATTTAAAGAAGAGAAGCATAATTTGTCTTGATTATAAACTCTTGTGTTGTTGTAAGGTAGACTACCTAAAAGTTCTGAGCCTATGTATAGGAGTATTAGTTAGCACCGACTTGGGTATGATTCTAAGGTGTCATGCCCCAAAACTACAAACTACCATAGAATTATAATTTACCACAAGTGGGTTAAGATAGTGATCACTAAAGTTAAGGTTCTATTCGGATAAAAAGGGCAGAATAGCTCTCCCCAATACAGGCAAGACATTGGACTCCATGTCAGTTCATATGGTTTATGTCGGTTAGAAGAAACTCCCACAGTCACCCAAAGTTCCCTAATCCCAAGTCCTTATGTCCCCAAGTCCTATCATCCTCAAAATAAAAACATAAGTTTTGAAATTTTTTGTTTTAAGATTCTTTTTACTTACAAGCATTAAGAATAAGAGGAGAATACAGATTTTAGAACTAACTATAATGACTCACGAGATTTATGATACATGTTTCATTATTCATAATTTATGAGATTTAGATTTTAGATTTATTCAAGCTTTGTGAGTCATTAATATCTGCATGCATGGTTTTATAAAGAGTAATGATATTGTTGACTTAATGCATACACCCCCATATATTTAGTACATCCTCAAAGTACTAATCCACATATGTGTCTATGTGCTACATTGTCTCATAATATAGTTACAAGATCTAGTAGGCATATTCAGACTCAGAAATTTATAGATTCAAGCCAACAAGGTGATGAGTCCTCATACTTTTGGGACTTTAGTTGGATTTATTTATGTTGTGTCTTTTATTATTCATATGTATTGATTAGCGATAGTGGGAGTAGCTTTCCAACTATTTATAGTCAGCATAGTAGAGGCTTCATGGATGTCAGTTAGAGTTAGTATTATAGTTTCAGTCCCTCTCTTCAGACTTTATTTGAATGTAAAAGTGGTATCAGTATTGTGTTTTATAGATTTCAGCATTTCTCTATGTTTATGCACAGTAAACTCTATCAATCATTAAAGTTTAATTAGTTACTTCATAGTATACTATTAGAAGGGGTACCTTGGGATCACTTGTGGTCCTAAGCACCATGTGACATCTCGATATAGATTTTTGGGGCATTACAAACTTGGTATCAGAGCACAGAGTTCAAGTGTCCTACGGTGTTTGTGAAATAGTGTCTCGTAGAGTCTTGGAAAATTGTACGTAGACATCTATACTTTTCTTCAAGAGGCTACAGGGTATTTAGGAAATGTCTCTATTCTTTGAAGTCTTAGATCGTGCTATAGAAAGGTTCTCTAAGAAAATTAAATAGCTTCTCATCCTATTCTATTCAGGCCATCTCTGCCTCATTTTCAAGGTACTAGAAGCATTCAATCTTAATTCTCCACAAATAGTTATGGGATTATAAGAAGGATAGAAAGTATCCCATCAGTGCTTTTGAGTCCCAAAGGTTAAAGTGATTTATCATGTATGAAAAAAATCATGCACTAAGCTCAAGTAAGATGTGCTATCCGATTCCTCCTTAGAATCCATAATGTTAATCTATACTTCTCTATCTAATTAATGTTCTGGAGATAATATGATCAGAGAGTTCTAATTTTCTTCTCTGATAATGCTCAGATTTGCTGGCAAAGAAGTTTCCGAATGCACCACAAGGGTTTGAGAGAAGCTCTTAATTGTGTCATAAGTCCCTCAAGCTGAAAGTTATATACTCATTCTTATGAGTTGCTTAGTTGATGCAGAATACATATGTATTTAGATTTCCTATTGACCCTTTTAAGATAGATAATGCTTATGAGAGGAGATAGTATGAACCTAGACTGTTAAGTATAGTATGTATTCAAGTGATATTATGTACTTTAGTGTTATGATTTATGAATAGTAGTACCTTATTATAGTTTTAAGTATGGGTATAGAAGAGAAGTATCAAGAAGTCATGGGAATGACGATTGGTAGGAAGTATAGATGTATGCTTATGTATATTATCGAGATGTATTAAGGTGATATGTACTTGTATGTTAGTTTAGTGGAAGGTAGAGACGTAGTTATTAGTGAGGTGAATTGTTGTTTCTTGTAGTACGGGAAGCATTATTGATAGTATTTATTTTTTTTGAAAAGTATAGGATATTAATGAAGCATCTGGTGGTCTAGTAGCATTAATTTAGGTTTCCCTTGAGGAAGCAAAGAGGGTGTTTCATTAATACTTCTAGAGCTATGATAGTAATTCAGATGTATAAAAGGGTAAATAGTAATGAGGTGTAGAAGGAGGATGTGTTAATGGATTATGATAAAATAGGCCATATAATTTTGATCAATTATTGTTGCTCGGAAATTCTAATGGAATAGTATTTCTTTATGTTATATTTTAAAGTTTTCGAGGGAGAATTGTATGTAAGGTGAGTTGTCAAATCATGCTTGACTCTAGACATTAAGTTTGAACAATGGATAGTTACCAAGGTGGGTGTAATAATTCCTTGGTTAGTGCAGCTAATTATATAAGAGTGATCTTGTGGGCTTGAACTTTGTTTGAAAGAGTTTGAGTTTAGTTGTTCATCATTAAGTATAGTGTTGCATGTATAATGTGAAACTATATGCTCAAGGTAATATAGTGTTTCTTTGTCTTTCTAAGGTTATTACGTATTGTGTATGGTTGCTAATACCCTTGAGTCAATAAGTATGAATTAGGTTGTATAGTATATGGTGTTCTTGTGAGTTAACTTATGGGTTACAGGTTGGTGATGTGGTAAGTTAGAGATTTGATATTAGCAGAGTATGAGGGAAGTTCAGAAGAGTTTTAGAGATATCCATGTATAGTGTGAGAATATAAGTTTTCAAGTCTTTAAGTTGTTATATGATGGCTTATGGGGCTATAGTAATCTAAGAGTTGAATCTTAGAAGAAGGTGTTAGCATTGGGGTGTTAGACGTGAAGATACAGTCCTTCAGGGTAAGTTTTGTTTTATTTGTATTGATTTTATCCAAGACTCTAGAATAAAGTGATTGCGGTTTAGATTAAATTTTATATAATGATTCACAGACTGAGAGTGATGGCTTAAGTCTAAGGGGAGATAACAGAAGGAGTAACCAAGTTAGACATCCAGATTCTAGTTGACATGCCTGTGTAGTATAGAAAACCCATATGAGAGGATGATGCCCCACCAATTCTTATTTTAGTATTTCCAGTTATTCAAATACCTACTCATGCCTTATGTTTCAGTTCTATGATCATAGTTGATGTTCATACATATGATAGAGAATTATGTACCCTCCTATTTCCCCAAATGATGAGTTTCTCTTCTTTCTGTAGTTTGAATCACATTCCATAAGTTATGAACTCTAAATTTAGATCATGTAGCTCATGACTCAGGTACTCAAGCTTTACAGTATGTTCAGTTCATGCACTCAAGCAATACACTAAATGATAAGCAAAATATTTATTTATATCATGCATGTCCTCAGATCATACCTCTTTGATGAGTTCATGATGTTAAATATTCTATTCCTCAAGCCTCAGTTGAGTGTCAAGTTATGCACAGTATCCCTTCATGTTTCAGTTCCTCGTGTTCTAAGCTTTTATTACCTTTCCTTAGGTTAAGTTTGTGATGATGAATAGTTGTCTGGATAAGAGAGAGTAAACATTTCTTTTAAATAGAAGATTATTGTATGCTTATTTTAGCTAAGGCTGTAAGTATGAAGTAGGATTGAGGCCAAGTCGTTGATACACGTCATGGTTAGTTAAAGTTTTATATGCTATGTGTGAGTAGTTGAAATTTTATGTGTATCTTCTTAAGAATAATGCATGGAAGTTGTTCTTGATAGATGTTTGTAGGATATGGAAAAGATGTTTTATGAGCGTTTCTTAAGAAGTGCATATGGGGTTATGAAGATAGGCTTGAATGTCATATTTGTATACATACGGAGGGATGCATTAAACGTTAGTGAATTTATAGTACTAGGTGAATTGTAGTTGTTAGAGTGGTAATGAGGATTATTCTGGAGTTAAGAAGTTGTGAAAAGTGCCGATGCTTGTAAATTTATGATTCTGACTGGTGTTATGTTATGGTGTTATGTGTGATACGTTGTTATTTCAAGTTAGGCTTGGCCATAATGAGAGAGTTGGGTTCAGTTAGACTTTGGTAGATGGATTTGTCAATAGCTATGTAAGAATTATAAGTTGAGTCAATGAGTATGGTGTTTAAGGGGAAAGTTTAGTTGAGAGAGTATTTTAGAAGTGTGGCTAAGCTTTAAAGTAAGAAATTGCATTGCTTGAGGCCTATTACTTCTATCCCAACTTACGATTCATAGGTCTATGTTCCATGCTATATTTGGAGCAATGTTGTAATTTCTTATTCTAATGTCTTGTTTAGATCATGCCCTGAGTCCCTTACTCCCTAATGACCTTAGAAATTTCTTAGAAAGGTGTTGAAGAAATACCCTATTTAGGGGAGAGCATTCGGCATGATTCAGTCCATGCAGCCAGAATTCCAGTTTACATCTTCCGATTTAGTCTAGTCTCACAACCTAAAATTTCGTGAGTATGACCATTTCAAGAGGTAGTTTGTGCACATCCAAGTAGATTTCAAAATTCAGTTCAGTACATGTATCATGCATCAGTTTCATATTCAAATATTAATTCATGGTTCATTCCATAAGTATCCTGTATATCATCTTAGTCTTTTCTACTATTTCAACAAAATTAGTATCATTCGTGGTCAAATGATCTCAAGGATGAGGTGTTGTAATACCCTGAGTTTTAATGTCATAAACCTCTCTTCTCTTTTCTGTGAACTCAGATCCAGCCGAAGATGATAGTCTTCCTTAATCCAGTTCTTTTCTAAGCATATATTCCGCTATATAGTGCCTACTTTATAAGTTCATGTATTCCCAGAAGTACTCAAAGGATTAGAATGATATAGAATTATTTTAGTAATTTATTTCAGCTGTGCATCCTCAGTTTTGTCAGCTAGCCAACCTCATTCGAGGACGAATGTTCCCAAGGGGGAGATATTGTAATACAACAAAATTCCTATCAATTGTAGAACTATGCTTCAATCTCATGAGAAATAAATTTTAGTGATTTGGTAGTTTTATGATCAAGTCGGATATGTATTAAGGCCTCAAATATGTCCTAGCTATTAGGCAAATCAAAACATCCCTTACCATTTGAATTCTTGAGAAGGATTTTGGTATTGTCAACTTGAAACGAGAATATCTTTTGTTATACAATGAATTTTTGAGATCATTACCCACCAACAGATAGATAATTTAATTATATTTCTAACGATACCAATTTTTCCAAAATTCGGTATCGGGGTATAAAGTTATAGCCAATTTACAGTGAGCTATCCGGATACCCAAAGTGCGATGGGAAGCCCAACGGACCGTTGCCCAAACCATTCCAACTGAAGAAGTAAGCCTTTTTTATGGCCAAAAAGGGATGGGTTGAAGGGATGGTCCGTCCCCAGGGCGATGGATCATTGCCCAAACCGTCGAGGACCTCCGTTTAGCGATTGTAAGATATTTTTAAAAGGATTTTTGGATCTTTTCCATACTTTTTAACACCTTAATTAAATCAAATCAAAGCACACAACTGCACATACATCTATAACATCAAAATTAGGGTTCTTCTCAAGACCATCTCCTAAGAAAAATATTTAAGAACTTCTTCAAGAGTACGTGAGAATCAAAACGTGTAGTACCCAAAAAATCCAAACCATTATTAGAGATATGTACCAAGCTCATAAATAGTACATCATGGTTCTTTTATAGTTTTATGAGTAGGTTAGATGTATATTAAGGCTTCAAATAACTCCCAGCTATCAGACGAATCAAAACATTCCTTACCGATTGAACTCTTGAGAAGGATATTGGTATAGTCAACTTCAAACGAGCATATCTTTCATTATACTTGGAATTTTTGAGCTCATGTCCTATAAATAGATGCATTATTGAATTATCTTTCCAAATATACCAATTTCACCTAAATCCGATAGTGGAGAAAAGAGTTATTCCCATTTTACTCCAACATGTCAGGCTGGAAACAGTGTGACGATATTCATGGTAGCTTACCACATTTTTGACGCCATGTCTCAAATTTCATCAGCCTTAGGCAGAATCCAGCTTCTGTGTGACAACATTTTAGATAGCTTACCATATTTTTGATGCCTTGTCACAAATGTCGTCAGCTATTATTTTTAGCAACTGAGAATTTATTTCATAAGGGTATTTTGGTGTTTACATTTCACTTCCCATGACTTATAAACCTAAAGAGGCATAATTTTTCCCATTTTCTTCAGTTAAGCATCTCAAAAACCCTCTTTTACGCTCTTAACCACAAGATTAGGGTTTCCATCAAACTCATCTCTCAAAAGCAAGAGTCAAGCCTTTTTCCAAGATAATCAAGAATTAAGTTTCCCAATCCAAGAACTCTCCAGCAAATCATCAAGGTTTCCTTTCCAAGGCATGCATAGTGTTCATTTATAGATCTAATCCGTTCATAGATCTCAAGAACCATGTTTTAAATACTATTTTGTGAAATTTTTGTGGTGATGTTAGCATGTACATGTTGATGATTGTTGTTTAAGTTTTAAGTTGATATCTAGCTGTGTTTTCATGGAATATATATGCTTGTTAGTTGAAAACTACGAACCTTAGATGGTGTAAAATGGTACAAGTTATGAAAAACACCTATGTCTTAAAGATTGCATGCAAGGTGTTCGATAAAATGCTTAGGATGCTAGTAATTCATGTTTATATGGTTCCATGATGTCTAAATGACAAGTCCATGTTAGCTATATACTTTAATATGAACTTCATGCTTTTCATGTGTTGCTATTGTTGTGGTATTAAGAATGTATGACAATGGAGATATACAATATACACATGAAATATAGCTATGCACTCCCTACCATGCTCAATATGTTAAGGAACTACATAATGTATAATATCCTTTATTTACGATAATGTGAATTGTGGACTCAAATCTTGTGATCAAGTCATCTCATGTACGTCAGTTTCCTTCTATCGAGTCCTAGGGGTATTCATACCCGAAAAATATAGTTGTGTGCCCAGAGCCATATTATGTTTTCACGATACTCTTAGTAAAGCCATGATCAATAGAAATTAGTCAGTCATGCAACTTAGGAAAACTCAGTAGTTCAGTATTCTTAGTAATCTCAGTGCTCAAAAACCTCAGTAACCACAGTAAATCTCAGTAACTTCAGTACTCTTAATAAGTCTTCAGAACTGTTATATTCCATCCGTCATCAGAATACAGTAAACTAAGTTTTAGCTTCGCTAAACAATACCACTATTTTTAGTTCAGTTAATTAGTATCAATTTAGCAAATCAGTTAAGTTATTTAGTTCAGCGCAGTTATTCAGTTTAGTGTCTTTCAGATAGGAGTAGGATTCAGCACCGAGCGAACCTAGGGATGGGGGCTCACTCGCTAGAATAGGAATGAGATCTCTAGAAGTAATCCCTAAGTTCCAGAACTACATTGCCAGCGTAGGTATGAGATATCACCCATTAGATAGGACTGACATACTCAGGGGTCACCCGTTAGCACATTTATATGTATAGGACTGATCCTAAGAATCACCTGCTAGATTAGGACTAACTCCACAGTAGATCTCTTTACTGGTGGTGCGGTACTGACACCCTTCCAGTCAGGGCAGAGATTAGACCCTAGTCAGCTCAGCTTGGGGTATGTCGGTTAGATGAACATATCCTACAGTTTTCGTTATAGATTTAGGACTGTTAGATATAGTAAACTCAGTTCAGTAGTATAGATTCAGTATTGTTAGAGACAATTAATCCTTATCATTATAAATAGAATTCAAGATCACCCATTTGACTGGACTAATCAAAACTATAGTTAAATAGTATCAAAATCATCAGATTTAAAGATCACCCACTAGATAGGACTGATTTCAAATTTAGTTACTCCATATAAAATAGAACTCAGATAGTTCCATCAGAACTTAAACTATCAGATACAGTCGCTCAGTATCAGTTACATCGATTAGGATGATCATCATAGTTATATCAATTATATCAATTTTTTGAACCTATATATCAGTCATATCAATTATAAGAATTCATGATAACAGTATTCAGCTTCAGGACTGTCAGACACAATCAACCAGATCAGTTTTTCATAATTAGAACTATTAGAAATAGTCGTTCATCTATTCAGTATCTCAGTATTAGTACACTCATGTTGTCAGCATCCAGACTCAGTAGTCAGTATCTCCATAAGTTCAGTTACAGTTATGTATACATATGTATTCTCATGTTCATATTAGTCAGCATTGTTCGTGTATATAACCTTTTGCATTTAGCCTACCTCACTCATATACTCTGTACATTCAGACGTACTGACGCATTTGTGCTATGGTGATTTCTTTTATGTTACACCATAGGTTCAGAGGCATGAGCTCCAGATAAGTAGTAGCATTCTAGTGTTTAGAGTTTATAATGAGTCCTTCTCATTCGAGGATGATATGATTATTGCTATATTTACAATTTAGTTGCTAGAAGGAGTTAGTTGGAGACATGTTCCTTCAACTCATTATTCAGTTCAGTTACAGGCTTTCAGAATAAATGTCAGATTAGATATTTCGATCTCATTATTTCCAGTATTTATGACTTATTTTGGTATTGTTATACCTTTTTCAGATATTTTATTATCAAACATTTATTCAGTTCAAACCTTATGGCCTTTCATATTCATATTTTCGCATTTTACGTATATTATGCAGTATACAGGTACAAATATCAGTTATGGATTAGCTTGTGATCCTTCGGGGTCATAAGCACCGTGTAGCATTTCAGTTCAGAAAATTGGGGTGTTATAAACTTGGTATGAGAGCCTAAGGTTCAATAGAGTCCTCGAAAGTCTGAAATCCGCATCTAATAGAGTCTTGTACATGTGTGTGTTGTGCACCACACTTATGTGCAGAAGGCTATGGAATGTTTTAGGAACAGTTTCCCTTCTTTTAGTATTCATGTCTTTACATTGATCATAATCACAGTCTAATCCATTTCTCCCTTTCTTCTACAGACATGCCTTCTAAAAGAAGAAACGGGAATCAGTTAGCACCTCAGCCCGAAGACCTTTTGGGCGATCATGTTTCTCATGCAAAGTTTAGGGTTGTATTCACCACTCTTTCTTAGTTAGTCGCTACCCAGAATAAGTGACCAGCTATCGTTCTAGCCAATTTAGCTGTAGCTAGAATTTGGGACTTCACCCGAATGAATCCTTCTTCCTTCATAGGGTCTAAGTTAGATGAGGACCCGCAGGAATTCCTAGATTAGGTTCAGAAGATGACTGACGTTATGGGGGTTACTACTACTTAGAGTGCTAAGTTAGCTGTAGACCAATTACAGGATGTCGCTTATACTTGATACAAGCAGTGGAAGTCAGAAAGGTTAGATAATGCAGGACCTATGGAGTGGGAGGAGTTTGCCTCAGCTTTCCTTGATAGATTCTTTTCGCTAAAGATTAGAGAAGCTAAGGTGCTAGATTTCATCAACCTCAGGCAAGGCAGTATATTGGTAAAGGAGTATTCTCTCAAGTTTACTCAATTAGCCAGATATGCCCCTCATGTGGTTGCAGATGGTAGAGATAAGATGAGTAAGCTCGTGTTGGGGATGAATGATAGTATGGTAAACGAGTATAGATCTTCCATGTTAAATATTGATATGACTTTAGCCAGACTTATGACACATGCTCAGAAGATAGAGAAATGGAAGATTAGGATGAGAGAGAGACAGAGTAAGAGAGCAAGGACAGGTAGTTTCAGCTTTGCTCAGCCTAAGTCACAGGGTAGTAACCGTTCTCAGCATAATATGAAATTTTTAGTCCCATATCTATCCTCAACTAGTGTACCAGCACCTAAGTCCAAAAATAACCATTATGATAAAGTGCCAGGCTCTGAGGCCCAGGCTAGTGAAAATAGAGGTCTTACTTATCCGTTTTGCAAAGACTGTAGTAAGAATTATCTAGGTACATGTATGGCAGGCAGTGATGTATGCTTTGGATATGGCAAGCCAGGCCATAGGATGCGAGAGTGTAGAATTCTAGCACAAAGAGGAAAAGAGTTGCATCAGCAAGGTACCAATAGTGGTCAACATCAGAATAGACTTTATGCACTCCAAACCTATCCTAATCTAGAAAGTTTTCCTGACTTAGATTCCGGTATGTTACCAGTCTTTCATGTTCATAGTATGCATTATTAGATCTCTTTCTCTCATTTGAGCATATGTTTCAGTATAAGTTAGCTAGTAAAGCCAATAAGTCAGTTTAGCAATTGAGCAGTCAGATTTTTATAACATATTTTCTCATCCTTGTATCTATTCATGCTACCCAAAACCTCAAAGAATGTAACAATTTCAAGGTAGAACCTCCTAGTAGTTGCAAGTTCAGTTTATCTCAGGCATCATTCATTAGTTTCAGACTCCCAAAGTTTAGTTATGATCTAGTTCGTAGATGCCCTGTGCATTACCCAGTATCTCCGTAAGGTAAGAATTCTTAGAGGGACATAGCATCCTAAGGGGGAGATACCCCACTTTCTCTTAAAGCTCTCATGCCTTAGATCCTTCAATTTCTCCTTGCATAATGAATTAAGTCCAAAATAGAGGGTACTCATAAGTTGACTTTCAAGTTAGACCTCAGCTGTAAGTGAAGTATTCAGAGATTCAGTTTAGTTCATGATGTTCAGTCTATATGTCATGTAGCAGAATCAGTCATGTTCTCATGTTTTAGTTCAATCTTAGTACCTTTACCATTGCATGTTCAGTCGCATGTTCATAAGTTAGTTCAGTCATGTATTCATGCATTAGATATGCGTGGTCAGCTTATCGGTACTTTCAATAATGCATTCACGTATCATGTCAGTCATATAGTGATGCATCAGATATGCATTTACAGTATGATATACTCAATTTTCAGTCATGTCAGCCATGAAGTCATGATTATTCATTCATGCTATATATTCGTGTAATTTTTCTTTTCTCTCATCTAAGCCAGTATCATTCGAGGACGAATGTTCCCAAGGGGGAGATATTGTAATACCCCAAAAAATCTAAACCAATATTAGAGCCATGTACCAAGCTCATGCATAGTACATCATGTTTCTTTTATAGTTTCATGAGTAGGTTAGATATATATATATATATATATATTAAGGCTTCAAATAACTCCCAGCTATCAGATAAATCAAAACATTCCTTACCGATTAAACTCTTGAGAAGGATATTGGTATAGTCAACATCAAACAGGTATATCTCTTATTATACTTGGAATTTTTGAGATCATGACCTATCAACATATAGACAATTGAATTAGATTTCCAACGATATCAATTTTGCCTAAATCCGATATTGGAGCAAAGAGTTATTCCTATTTTACTCCTGCATGTCAGGATGGAAATAGTGTGACGGCATTCGTGGTAGCTTACCATATTTTTGATGCCATGTTACAAATGTTGTCAGCCATAGGAATAATCCATCTTTTGTGTGACGACATTTTTGATGGCTTACCATATTTTTGACGCCATGTCACAAATGTCGTCAGCCTTATGCAGAATCCAGCTTCTGTGTGACAACATTTTTTCACGGCTTACCACATTTTTGATGCCTTGTCCCAAATGTCGCCATCTATTATTTTCAGCAACAGAAAATTTATTTCATAAGGGTATTTTGGTGTTTTCCCTTCACTTCCCATGACTTATAACCCTAAAGAGGCATAATATTTCCCATTTTCTTCAGTTAAGCATCTCAAAAACCCTCTCTTATGCTCTCAACCACAAGATTAGGGTTTCCATCAGACTCATCTCTCAAAAGCAAGAGTCAAGCCTTTTTCCAAGATAATCAAGAATTAAGTTTTCCAATCGAAGAACTCTCCAGCAAATCATTAAGGTTTCCTTTCCAAGGCATGCATAGTGTTCATTTATAGATCTAATCCATTCATAGAGCTCAAGAACCATGTTTTAAATACAATTTTGTGAACGTTTTGTGGTGATATGAGCATGTATATGTTGATGATTGTTGTTTAAGTTTCAATATGATATCTAGCGGTGTTTTCATGGAATATATATACTTTTTAGTTGAAAACTATGAACCTTAGATGGTGTAAAATAGTTCAAGTTATGAAACACACCTATGCCTTAAAGATTGCATGCAATGTGTTCGATCAAATGCTTAGGGCTAGCAATTCATGTTTATATAGTTCCATGATGTCTAAATGACAAGTCTATGTTAGCTATATACTTTAATATGAATTCTATGCTTTTCATGTGTTGCTATTGTTATGGTATGAAGCTTGTATGACAACGGAGATATACAATATGCATATGAAATATAGCTATGCACTCCCTACCATGCTTAATATGTTGAGGAACTACATGATGTATAATATCCTCTATTTATGATAATGTGAATTGTGGACTCAAATCTTGCGATCAAGTCATGTCATATGCATCAGTTTCCTTCTATCGAGTCCTGGGGTATTCATACCCAAAAAATATAGTTGTGTGCCTAGAGCCATGTCATGTTTTAACGATACTCTCAGTCAAGCCATGATCTATAAAAATCAGTTAGTCATGTGACTTAGGAAAACTCTGTAATCTCAGTAGTTCAGTATTCTCAGTAATCTCAGTGCTCATAACCTCAGTAATTACAGTAAATCTCAGTAACTTCAGTACTCTTAATCCATCCTCAAAACTTGTTATATTTCATCCGTCATCAGAATCCAATAAACTCAGTTTTAGCTTCGCTAAATAATACCACTATTTTTAGTTCAGTTAATCAGTATCAGTTTAGTAAATCAGTTCAGTTAAGTTATTTAGTTCATTACATTTCAAATAGGAGTAAGATTAAGCACCAAGCGAACCTAGGGATGGGGGCACCCACTTGAATAGGACTGAGATCCCTAGAATCAATCCCTAAGTTCCAGAACTATATTGCCAGTGTAGGTTCGAGATATCACCAATTAGATAGGACTGACATACTCAGGGGTCACCCGCAAGCACATTTATATGTATAGGACTAATCCCAAGAGTCACCCACTAGATTGGGACATACTCCATAGCAGATGTCTTTACTGGTGGTGCGGTACTGACACCCTTCAATTCAGGGCAGAGATTGGACCCCAGTCAGCTTAGCTCTAGGCATGTTGGTTAGATGAACACATCCCGCAGTTTTAGTTACAAATTCAAGACTGTCAGATACAGTCAACTCAGTTTCGTAGTACAGATTCAGTACTATTAAAGACAATCAATCCTTATCATTATAAATAGACTTCAAGATCACCCATTAGACAGGACTAATCTCAACTATTGTTAAACAGTATCAGAATCATCAGATTTAAAGATCACCCGCTAGATAGGACTGATCTCAAATTCAGTTACTCTATATAAAATAGAACTCAGATAGTTCAATTAGAACTTAGACTGTCAGACACTATCGCTCAGTATCAAGTACATCGGTTAGGCAGATCATCACTGTTATATCAGTTATATCAGTTATATCAATTTTCTAAACTAATGTATCAGTCATATCAATTATCATAATTCATGATATCAATATTCAGCTTCAGGACTGTCAAACACAGTCAACAAGACTAGTTCTTCATAATTTGAACTTTCAAAAATAGTCATTCATCTATTCAAAATCTCAATATCAGTACACTCATGTTGTTACTATTCAGACATAGTAGTCAGTATCTCCACGAGTTCAGTTATAGTTATGTATGCATGTATGTATTCTCACGTTCATATTAGTTACCTTTGTTCATGTATATAACCCTTTGAATTTAGCCTACCTCACTCATATACTCAGTACATTCAGATGTACTAATGTATTTGCGCTATGGTTCTTTCTCTCATGTTACACCGTAGGTTCAGAGGCACGAGCTCTAGATCTGCAGTAGCATTCTAGTGTTCAGAGTTTGCAGTGACTCCTTTTCATTCTAGGACGATATGATTATTCCTATATTTACTATTCATTTGTTAGATGGAGTTAGTTGGAGACATGTTCCTTCAACTCCTTATTTAGTTCAGTTAGAGGCTTTTAGACTAGATGTTGATTAGATATTCAGATCTCATTTTTTTTAGTATTTATGAGCACCATGTAGCATTCCGGTTTAGAAAATTGGGGGGTTACAAAACGTCACCATTCCAGAACCTTCAAGAAAAACCTCCAAGAACTTTCTCAAGGCATCAAAAGTGAACATTTTCCATTGAATAAAGCTAAATATTTTATGTGGGATTTGAAAAAGGTTAATCCTTTCACCCTTGCGCCCAAAGACTTACTTTAATTATAGATTTTTTGAATTCTATATGAGTTTCCTATGAAATTTAAAAAAGAGTTTAAACCCATCATCATTATTTGCAAGATATTGAGATTTCCCATGATTTAAAAGTTGAATTACATTATTATGTTTGTTTTTACGTACATGTTCCTAAAATTTTCAGAATTTAAGTTTGTTTATGAATGATTACTTTACCAACCACGAATATTTAGATGATTTATCGTGAGTTTGATGTATGGGTCGACAAGCCCTAAATACAGATTGTTGTTTCAAGATTGTATTTACTATAAGTACCCCAAGACTAGATTATTTTAAGATATGGGATAAAGATTTGACTTTTTTGATATTAACTAAGATAAGGAATCCGCATTATTCACATTGTTTGAGATTTAAAGAAGATAAACATAATTTGTTTTGATTATAAACTCTTGTGTTGTTTTAAGGTGGATTTCCTAAAAGTTCTAAGCCTAAATATAGGTGTAGTATTTAGCACCGAGTTTGGTATGATTCCAAGGTCTCATGCCCCAGAACTATGAGCAACCGTAGGATTACAATATACCCCAAGTGGGTTAAGAAAGTTATCACTAAAGTTAAGGTTCTATTCTGATGGCAATGGTAGAACAGTTCTCCCCAACGTGGGAAAAATGTTGGACTCCATGTTATCTCACATGGTTTATGTCTCTTTGAATAAACTCCCACAGTCGCCTAAAGGTCCCTAATCCCAAGTTCTTGTGTCTCCAAGTCTTATCTTCCTCAAGATAAAAGCATAACTTTTGAAATTTTTTGTTTTAAGATTCCTTTTGCTTACAAGCTTTAAGAATAAGAGGAGAATATATATTTTAGAACTAAGTTTAATGGCTAACGAGATTTATTCTATATGTTTTATAATTCATGATTTTAGATTTCAGATTTATTCAAGCTATGTGAGTCAAGTATATCAGCAGGCATGGTTTTACAAAGAGTAATGATTTTGTTGACTTATTGCATACACCCCCATATACTCAGTACATCCTCAAAGTACTGATCCACATATATGCCTATGTGCTACATTGTCTCATAATATAGGTTCAAGATCTAGTAGGCACATTCTGTCTTAGAAAGTTGCAGATTCCAGCCAGCAAGGTAATGAGTCCTCCTACTTCAGGGAGTTCAGTTGGTTTTATTTATGTTGTATCTTTTCTTATTCATATATATTGATTAGAGATAGTTGGATTAGCTACACAACTATTTATACTCAGCATATTATAGTCTTCACAGATGTCAGTTAGAGTCAGTATTATAATTTCAGTCCCTCTCTTCAGACTTTATTAGAATGTAAAAGTTGTATCAGTATTGTATTATATAGATTTCAGCATTTCTCTATGTTTCTGCATAGTAAACTCCTTCACTCATTCATATTTAATCAGTTTCTTAGTAGTATACCATTAGAAGAGTTAACTTGGGATCACTTGTGATCCTAAGAACCGTGTGATGTCTCGGGACAAATTTTTGGGGCGTTACATGAGCCCATGCCAAAAGAGAAGATCTAGCTCGCCTAGTATCATGATGACCTCACCACAAATGTCGGGCTTCTAAGTTCAACTTAAGGTACTACAATCCACACCATGAGTCTCAGATAGGCCCAAATTACGAAGCCTATCCTCACAAGCAATTTGAAACACATATACATCCTTGCTCGATGCACCAGAAAACCAAAGTGTATCTAATCCTGAGATCCTACCAAACATCTTTTGTTCTTCGACAGTCATAGTAGGCTGAGCAACCAGTGGCTGAGAAACTATCAGTTGAGCAATTATTGGTGCATGAGGATCCTTAACTCTAGGAGACTAAACACCACTATTATTTCTAAACTCTGCACCATCATATGGTGCACCACCAAAAAACCCTAAAAGTTGAACCAAAGCATCCATGAGCACTATAGAAAAATAAACTTCTGTGTATCTTAGGCTAGTCCTTGGAACACCGTTAGAATATGAAGAAAAATCTCTGGCTAAAAAGAAGGAATAGGGTCTTCTGGAGGGTCCCTAACTTGGACCCTAGACGGGGACACATCTTGAGGTTGTAAATGACCGATATCTCATCCATGAATAGTGAAAAGATCCCAAGGCTCGATTTCATACCCTCATCTTATGTAGCGGTAGTACGTATCCTCACTATATACAAAAGAGGAAAGTAAAAGGAATTCTTTACAGACAAACTTAGACACTTCATACAAAATAAGAGGAAGAAATGAAAAACACCTCAGAATGTCCAATAGCAATCAACATTCTGATTTGCAGGGCACTACTAGACATTTGCTTTTGAACAAATAATATCAGTATAGCCTAGGCTTTGATACTAATTTTTCATGACCCAATTTATGAGTCATGATGACGCCTACTCTACCCCACTAGTACGTAAGCCAAACCCTAGCCCAAAGCTATTCACAGTGGGCTAACTTTGTTGAAATGCCCCAAAAAGGGTTAGATAGGCAATTCAATTCATAAATAAGCAATGCAATAGAAATAGTCTAGAGGCAGCCATAATATATAAAACCATCCCATGACCTGGTAAATCCAGTGGAGGGACTACTATAAATACAACCTAAGTCTAAAATAGTCAATAAAATCCTATCTCCTAAGTTGAGCCTAGACATAACTAAGAAGGAAAAAAGGCAACTTCAACTCTAAGAGCTCACCCTCTTTCTATAAGCTAACACAACTTGACTCTTGAATCAGTGGAGACAACATAGAACTACAATAAAAAGGTACATAAGTATAGTCTAATTACGAAAAAAATGGGTACTCAGTAGGCATCATTGGCTGATTATGCTAAATCATGGTATATATACCATAAAATGCAAGATAACATATCTAAGTCATGGTAGAGACAAACCTGAAAAAACTCCAACATCTCAGTAAGTAAATACGTAATTAACAAGAATAATAACATAACATAAAATATCAAACACATAGAGTCATAAAAAAAAATTGGCTCCCATAAGACAATAAGTGTGAAAAAGTAAATAACCGACGCATGCCCCCATAAGCCTAGAGGGTACACATAAAGATAGTATTACATACCACCATCATTTACCAACTCTCAAGGTACAACCATAATCTATCTATATTATACCTTATTACAACAATTCCCTTTCCAAAATTCATCGATACCCATATCATAACTATTATGCCCCATAACCAACATCCATCAATATTGTCGATCCCGTTCAATAAATATCATGACTAATATAATAGCAATATATAGACTAAAAAATGGAATCATATAATCATTATCGTTATAGTCTTCAAAAATTGAATTGAGTATGTGTCATCAATATCATTATCAATATTTGGACTTGAACCGGTAAGTATATCATCATATCACCCTCAATATCTGCGCTTAAACCAAGAATCACAATCATTAGTTGGACTCAAACCGACATATATATATAATATATATCATCATATAATAAATAATATTACAATAATAATTAACATCATAACCACCGGTCCTTTCATATTAAACATCAACTCCCAATACAAAACCGTATGATCAATAAGTACTAATTCTCCTAAATATCTGAACAACAAGCATTTCAAGACACAAAATGGCCGTATAAAAGTCTACCAATACTAGTTAAAGTCTAGGCTTAAGGCTAGTCGAAGCCTATTTCTAAACCCCAACATCAATTATCAATTAAACTTTAACTCGGACTAGGACAAGGTATGTAATTCAACTTACATGTTAGACAAGCCTTACTTAGCCCTAGGAAAGAAATTCCAATAATGATCTAAGCAACTAAGTGAAGCACCTAAATTATGGTTTTTGTATGGCCTAGAAGATCAAACTAACCCAAGTATTTCCAATTTGATCACCAAAACCTAAAACACATCCTAAATATAACATGATATCATAAATATACCATCGCATAGCTCAATCTACGAAAGGGAAAACCTAGCCTACATAAATACCGAAGAAAACCACTAAATCAATGACATTATATTTTCAGAAGCTTCTATAAGATGCCAAGCTATCAAAACCACAATCTACTCACCAACAAAATAATAATAATACCCATAGTACACCATTGTGTTTTTGGTCAAAAAATAGACTAAAATCACATGTGGGTCCCACTTATAGAAATCATATTTTAGAAACCAACCTAATGTTTCCACATACTTAAGACACCATGTTTTTGGGGTTTTGAATAAGAAATAGGAAAATTTACTTTTAATTTAGAGAAATCTTACCATAAATTCAAAGGATAATCATGTAATCATCATTACCAAATCACCAACAGCTTTAATCTTAAGATTTTCACTCCTTAGTGTTAAGTCTCAATTAAATGTATGAAGAATGGGCAAAATGGGCTAAAATGAGGTATTTATACTCTTTCCATGTGCTCGAGAGTCACTTTTACGACCTAACACCTCAGAATCCCAAATTCTCGAGACTATTATCAGAGTCATATTTGTGACAATGGTATCATGATCTCCATAGTCAGTGGTTTCCTTCTAGATTGCTATTAAATATCCAAGGCTCTCTATTAAAGATTGCATTAGATAAAGTTAAGACTTGGAATGTTCACACGCCTCTTCCAAACATTTGAGATCTCTTTGGAATCTTGTATATACAAATGTACTATGAAATTATACCAAATTCTACTTTCCAAACTTAATGGCGCAGTAAAAATTTCAATATGTGGTCATTTTGACTAAAAGTAGGTCCCAAAGTCATATTTCATTTCCTTAACTATCGATCAATAGGTCAAAATGAGAACGGATGCCTTGAAACTGATTCAAGACTTTTTCAAGACTAAATTGAACATTCTAAGTCCATTGGAATGGTCAGAATACAGGGATGTTTGATTGAAGTTTTTACCCAACAACCAATTCAAACCAACAAAGACATTAAAATTGGGAATTAGATCTAAAAACCAAGATTGCCCTGTAAAAGAACTCTCAGTTCTTGCAAGTCATAAATAACTGTGGACAACTACAAGAAAGCTCTAAAATTCAAAATAAGAAAAAATATAGAAAATCACCTGAAGGGTCATTAAATTTAGTTTGGTGGAGTATCACTACACCCTCCTTCTATATTTCAACTACACCCTCCTTCTATATTTTATAACAAACTTGTCACACATTTCCCCAACATCAACTAGGTAGTCCCTAAAATATACATAATAAAAGATCTATAAAAACAACCTTAAATATTCTTTAACGTAGCAACCAAGATATTGAACTCAGAATGCCTTGAGTTCTTAATAAGAACATACCCATAATTCTTTACCCAAACTCATATATAAGGAGGATAAAATAGAAAACTCTGCTTACCTCAATTTTGTAACTTATCTATTTTACCCAAACTATTCAGAAACTTTAACTTCCGTTCATAGTTAGTCAAATAAAGAAAATTAAAGTCTCTTTCTAATAAAGAAAAATGACCAGTTAACATATGGAAACATTCTGCCCAATACTTGTTGTTAAGCATGTACAATATGTTTGCCTAGCCTTCCATGTGAGATTGAGCTAAAATCATAAGTTTTTTCACTTACCTTAATTTGTAAAAGTAAGGGTTCCTTGTTGAAATTTAGGAGGAATTCTTATGGCTGGTGATTTAAGCAATGAGAGTATGGGAGAAAACATGAGTTAAAACCTAATATTTTCTATTAAAATGAGTAAGAATACCAAAGAATATATTCAACCTTTTTTACTGTTAAATAAAAATTCTAGAACCTCATTTTTAATCTCCATTTTCAGCCATTTATTTTTCGAGTAGCCGATGTACCAACTTTACTATTTAAAGTTTCTCATAAGTTAAAAGTAGATAATGTACCTACATGCTTTTTTTCATAGTTGGGCTTAAGTATATTGGGCCTTGGCATATTTGGGTGTTGGGGTCCTTTTTATGTTCTTCTTTCTTTTACCAAGTTTCGGCCTTAATTAAGTTCATAAATATAGGCCTAAATCTTAACCGTTAGCCATGGCTCATTTAACTTGATCTAGAGCTTAAGTAGGTGATGCACATACTATCTTAATCAATGCAAGCAAGAAGTTCACAATTTTGTTCCATTTTTTAAGATCTTTATACATAAAATTTACCTTACCACGTGTATACACTTGGCCACTTAGAACCTTATTGTTTAATACCACCTTGTTTGCTCAAGTTCAAATAATTTCATCGACATTAACATGGCTGTGTGACATTAAAATGTATGAAAAGTATCATGCATACCCATTTATCCAATTAGTAATTGAACTAGAACTCCAGTTCGTTACATATACTATAAAACTATATGAAGTGCCATATAAGTACAATAAGTAAACAAAAATATAGGACGCTACAATTCTATTCAGTCTAAGATGTTAGATATGGTATGGTACTATAGTATATTTGAATGCATGGGGTTATGAAAAAGTATTGAACATATAATTTACAATATTTTGATATGGATCAAATTTCTAATGCAAGACCATTGTAAGACCCTTACAATTTTGATCAAATTTTTTGGCATTTCCATGTTCGTAATATTGATTTTTGACTTAAATTTTTTTTGGGGATATTAAAAGGGTGATATGGGAGACTTTAGAAATTTTTGGAAAGGGTTCGAGATAATTTTAAAACATCTAGGAAGTGATCGTGTGATTTTTCATTATGTCTCAGAGGCTACTATCTACAATATTGGCATAGCACAGAGGATTATTTTTGCAATATTGGCATGCCACGCCAAGGCAAAATTTTCATACAGTTTTGTTTTTTTCACTTAGGGTTGAGGTGAGGGGCTTTCGGTGTTTCCACCTTTTCCATGACATTAAACATTAAGTAGACCCATTACCATCTATTTTAAGAGATCGAATCCTCCTATTTCACTCTCAAACACAAAACCCCAGAACATTCAAGGGTTTCACTGTGCATTCATCATCCAGGCCCCAAACATCAAATTTAATATGAAATTTTGTGTGTTTCACTTATGTTTATCTTCCCCAAACATTAAATTTTCATTGTGGCATGAAATGAATGGTTTTCCATGTGATTTAAATTATGCTATTGTAATTGGATTGAGGGGGTTTTATGGTTACTTATTGAATTACTTTTCCCATGTTTCTAATTGATTATCCAAGTTTTAAAATGATGTTTTTGGACTGAATTCATATTTTATTTAAATGATTAAAATAGGGGACATTGTTTCCCTAAATTGGATGAATTTTGTCTTGGAATTACATAAAACTCGTCCCATATTATAAATTTGATTTAAATTATGGAAAATAGCATGGTTTAACTTGTTTTAAACTAAATGCATTTTATTAATATATACATAGTTATCTAAATTAGTTTTGAAAGGCCTTGGTGGCCATAGATTGGATTTTTTGGGATTCGGGTAGTCAATGTGGTTGTGTAAATTGATTTGGCATATGTGAATTAGCTATCAAGTGTATTGTCATGATGATACCAAGGTTGATTCCTTAATGAATGAATCCCACATTAATGGTTAGAATTATGTATGTAAATTGTTTTAATTGGTCTTAAAGAGGGTTGTGTAGCTCGCAGTAGAAGGTGGAGAGACCAATACTGGAAACCATATTTGTCAGCGTGAGGGATTTTATAAATGTGTAATTAGTTCTCACATGATGTAAATATTTAAGGCTCTCGCCCCTTTCTTCATCCCACTTTTTTTGCTCCTTGTTAACCATAGATATAGGGGGAGAGCTTTTGGGTACTTCAGCATATCGAGTATGCAAACCTCAATTTTTCTTTGTCACCCCTCTAAGAAACTCTATTGTTGCATGATAGCACAATTTCACTAGGGAACCTCATACTGTATTGTCCACTATGTTTTTGTTCTAGGATCAAGGGCTCGAAAGAATACTTGGAGAAGCATCTTATTTGGGACCTTGTGATTTAGGCATTATGGTAATTTCCCAATAAACCTCTCTCATGCTCCATACAATAGCTCCTTATTAAATTGTTGAAAGTTAATATTCTTATCCCGCTTTTGGAGCATTTTAGATGGTGTAAAGTATTGATTAAGAAAAACTATTGTAAGCTCTTCATAAGAAATGATTGAACCTGGTAGGAGTGAACGGATCCACAACACCGCCTCACCCATTAGTGAGAACGGGAAGAGACAAAGACGGATGGATTCTTGAGTAATATGTGCTAGTCGAATGGCACACATACATCAATAAAATTCTTCAAGTGATGATTTTGATTCGCATAAGATTCACCTCCATATAGTCCTTTTATTTGTAACATGTATAGCATAACACTTGTTACATGGAAAACACTGTTCCTAAGAGTTGGTGGGATATAAATTGCACTTGTTTAGCCCATATTATTGAGATGACCCTCATCATCGAGAGGGGCATCAAAAGCTCTTGTGTGACTAGAATTGTCACTTATTGCCCCAGTTATGCTATGGTTACCTATACAAAAAAAAAAGAATAAAGTAAATCAAAATCACGCTAGCTACACCCAAGTAATAATCACACTGCACAAAAGAAATCTAGATTCCACTCCCCGACAATAATGCCATTTTGATATTCTCAAATAAATCCTATATTTTAGGGGTAAGACAATCATTGTCCATATCCCAACTCGCATTGGGGTCGAATCCACAAAGAGTGGAATTTAAACTTCAAGACCCATGAGTGCTCTATTAACTAAAAAGGGTACCCAAAGTAAATAAAAAAAGAAACATGTAATGTAAATTAGGGGGTTGATTAAGAATTGGGTTGTATGAATCTTGAGTTACACTACAAGCCACAGTAAAAATTTTGATTTAAAATCAAGTTTAGAGAAAATCTTTGGATTATGTCTAAATAAAGGTGAAAAGTGTGTAGATTAGAGATGGTTCAACATGATATCTAGCTATTGAGCAAGATGTAGGATAGGTCAAAACTCTCTGTAGTTAGTTTGTCAACAAAACTTCAAAGATTTCACCCATTGGATCTTTCGAGAACCTAGCTAGTGTTACATTCATAGTCACCCAAAACCTTAATTGGACATACCTATTTCAAGGAAGATGCCCATGAAATGACTTAAAATCTATTTACACTTATTTTTAAGATTGCAAAAGGTAGTAAACCACATACTTAATTGTCCACCATTGCCTTATCCATATATATACCCTTTTAAAGAATGTTATAGGTTCCCACAGGTTCATCTTCATCTATCTTTCAAGGATGATGAAGGTTTTCTAGAGTTTGGGGTTTTCACCCATCAAACTCATTTGGAGATTTGGGGTTTTCATTCTCAAATCCCAACTATTTAGCTTATGCAATCGTGGAATCCATAATCAAAAACAAAAAATCCTGTAAACACATCAACAACCATATAATAATACACTTTAGTTCAAGTTAATCCCAAGACTAAGATATTTAGCAACTCATGAACAAAATAGAGAAATGTATACACTCATATTATTTGTTTAAAACATTTATCCTTCATAAACACTAATTATTCAAGTCTCTAAAGTTAGTCACAATACATGCCCAATTTAAGGTTCTTATTTCAAATTGAAAAATATCTATGATGTAAGCAATACCTAAAGAAGAAAGGGGTTTGGACTATAAAATGATTGGGATTCGACTAAGTGAATTTGTAAAATAGCCTTCAACAATATTCCTTCTTAGCCGTGATCGCATAAGGTTATCTGTGATCATGGCTAATGCGACTGCTGTGGTGCTTCCAGGATTGTGTTCTATTAACCCTCTTGACTGAACAAGACCGTAGCCTATGTCCCACGGTAATGGTAACTGAGGCTGATGACTATCCAAGACTTCAGCTGCACTCCTTTTCATCTATTTGATCTCTCTTATCTCCAATACACATCTTTCCATCTAACCAACTCTATTCCTATAAATGTAGATATTAGTGCATTCAATCACGATTATGTCTCATTTATTCATACAAAACATTATAGTGTACACAAATATTTAGTGCAAATAAGTGGTAAAATTACCACTCATCAATACCCCTAACATAAAACCATGCTTGTCCTCAAGTAATACCACCCCTTATCATGAGACAATTTCACATGCATGTGCACAGTTTATTAACTAATGATCATAATGACTTTAACTTGATTACTATAGCAAAAAGCTCTTCACACATGGGCGAAATAAATTTAACGACATCCTTCAACATCAAACGGTATATTTAAGGTTGCAATATACTTTAAGAAGCAATGATGGGACAACTATTAATTCTCTAGAAATGACTTATTTTTTGACCTCAACCACAATATACTCCCCTTTGTCTCAATTTTTGGAAAATGACAAAATCACCCTCCTCAACTTGTTCACATGCCTCCTTAAAATAAATAAAATTTCACACACCAAGTTATCAACCATGCAACAATTAATTTAAGTGCAAACACTTTCTCTACCTAGAATCTCAATACTAAAAAGTACCATGCCATAGGCTTGCCCCTATTTTCAATCGCCACTTCAAAAGAATTTTTTGAGCTAATAATGTAGGTTTAGGGTAGGGTATGATGTCAATTTAGGACAACAAGGATAAACCCTCCTTGAACTTCTACATCACACTCTTTTCACTTTTTATATTGGGTCACTTCTTTTCTTTCAGTATTGTGCTTACTTTGCCTTTCTTTGTTCACCCACTTTCTTTTCACTGCTCTCTCTCTTATGCATAATTCATGAATTTCTTTCCTTTGTTGGATCCTTTCTTTCTTCTAATCATTTTTCTTTAATTGCCTAAGCTTGTAGACGGATAGGGTTCAAGAGAGGAATAATAGAAGGGTTATGGATTGCAATGTGTTTACCAAAGAAAAGTCAAAGGGCTCTGAATGGCTTACTATGGATATCTCCTATATAAATTGGTAGACTTTTTTTTGCTAAAGTGGGCTTCCAATGTCACAAAGACGGACTAGTATCATTTACCAACCAAATAAGATAAAAAATTATCCTTACGATACTAATGGGGAAAGTTCTAGGTAGCACAAGTACACATGAGATATAGACAAATAAGCTCCCACACATGGCTTGAAAATATCGTCGATGGGGTTCAATTATTCCTCCCTCTTGAGACATAAAATGAGGTACCAACTAATTTTTCCTAAGTCATTTTCCAGAGTCATAAAAAGAGAAAAAGGTTTGTTACAAAGTTTCTCATGTCCATGCCCTTAAATTTTGCAAAAAATTTTGGATGGAGTGGTGTGTTTACTTAACATCTGCACCATGCATAATTTGTTAATCATTGCAATAACCCAAGCTCTTATCTTACATTTTGGCTTTAATACGGGCTAAGAACCCATATGGATACTCAAACATCCTCAATGAGTATGAATTGGATCCCAAATCAACAATGCCATAGGAACTCTGACTTCCCCAGCATTTGTGACCTTGATGCCATGGGTACTCAGACTTCCACTGTCTTCATGAAAATCCAATCACGAAGTTTTCCACTTAAGAATGTTTTCACTCAGTATATCATAGGGAATAGCACATTAAATAATAAAAAAATTAAAATATTGCAACAATCTAGGAATAAAGTAACTAATCCATGCAAATGCAGGCACCATCTAAGTTCCTAAATATTACAACCCAAACAAAAAATCCAAATCATCCAAAAGTGTAGAAAATTATGCAAAAGGATAAATAATACAGGCCCAAATCAAATGAATACGGAGAAAGGAACCCCCAACTAAAAAGGTAGCAGCGTCCTACTTCATAAATAATCAAGGATAAAAAAGATAAGGGTGCTCCCTGAAACTGCATGAAGGGTTGCTGTCACTGTCAGAATCTTCATCATCACTATGTTTCTCAGGATTAGAACACTCGATTGGGCCTCATTATCGCCTCTACCCAGGAGTAGGGTAGTCAATATCATGGTTTTAGGACCTTTCACAGGCCCTTCACCCTTTTCAACATCTCGTTTAAGAACTTATCCCTCTTATTTTCCCTTTGGATAATCTTTTTATGTGCAATTTTAAGATCTCGATGAGAATCTTTCAAAGATTAGTAGGCTTTCTCTATCCTAGAATTTCCAGCTTCCTGCTTATTTTGGTCCTCTCTGTACTTCTCATAGTTAGACCGTGACACATAGGAATGACGAGTGGTGGAGAGACCTCCGGGACCTCGGGAAAACTATACAAAAGCTTTCTCATAAATGAAATATCAACACCAATATCCTCAAGAGGATCGGTGGTAGATGATCTATGTAACTCAAGCTCAGTGTATGCCGACTTCTCCAAGTTGATCATTTTCTTCTTATTTTTGCCAGGTGTGCCCTTTCCTTAAATCCTCATGGGGTAGATGAGGTTTCCAGAGCGCACCCAAGAATCTCTAGCATATTCCTTAACCCTCGCTCTCCTACAAATCTCAATAATAAAATAGGAAAAGAAGAGATGTGTACCACCTTGGTACTTAAAGTAGTCCATTTCATTGATAACAAGCTAACCGACATCGAAAGAAATATCATCTAGAATACAAGAAACCATTCAAGCATAGAGATCTAGGACTGTTATCATATTAGTGCAAGGGGAGACTCTGCTACATATAATGTGCAACCAAATCTGAGCTTAAGACGTAAAGTCATAAATGCATATGTTACTTTACATTTTTGTCCACGAGTGTTCCTTTCAAGGACACAATCTTTCCGCTAACCAACTGCCCGGCTTACACCCTTTTTCTTTGAATTCCCCCATATATGTATGTGGGAGCCTGTAAATGCCATTGATTTTCTCTACCCTAAATTACACCATTTTTGCTGAATCTTAGTAGTCTTGTTGGATGGATATGAGAAAGAAACTTCACTAATGTTGTCATAGAATTCACGAACCCATTGATCATTTGCATTACATGGATCCGAGAAAACACCGCCACTCTATAGATTCAAGCTTATCACGAAATTCTAGAAGCTTTTTCAGCACGTTGTCAAAGAAAATTCCTATTTCTGGGAGCAACTTTATCCTCGAAAGATCACTATTATAGTGAGTGTGGCACCCAGGTGTCATAAATAGGATACGATCATACTTATCCCTGAGATTGTCTTGAAAGCACTAGGCATACATGATATTAATCAATGAAAATTTTACACACAAACTATGCCACATTGTTCACCATAGGTCCTTAGATGGACACTTGGTCGTGTTTGGCTAAAAATTAGAACTGTAGGATTTTTGGCATGGCAGGAAACTAGTCTCGATTATTGTGATAGTTGGCCATAACTGTGTTCGCATTTCCATGATCGCGGTAATGGGACCGCAATCACGATAAGTGAGATTGATTTCATACCAGCATTCCATGTTTAAAATTTCTAAATTTCCTAGCCACAAGCATATTCTGCTATATGGATTCATATTAAGACGAATGAACAAAACTTTAGGTGATCGATTATGCCCTTCGAATGCAAAATCCATTATTAAATACTTATTTGGGTTATATACCGAAAACTTGGTGTGCATACTCCATTTGTCTCTATTTTGCACACATTTTAAGGTACTCAAGATTTCCCCACTTATGTACACACCATATTCTAGCAGCTAAACTCCACACAATTACCATGTATGAAAACATGGAAGCATGAGAATCAAAGATTTAGGCCTTTTCTGCATCATGCAATCTATGGCCTATTTTCAAAAATCAACATAGATTCATGACTCCTACCAGATTTGTGATTCAAGAGGGATGCAAGGATGATATTGGAGAGCTAACAAACTTGGCTATAATTTGGTCCAATTATAGTGTAAAATTTGAAAAGGGAGTGTGAAGGAAATAGGGAAAATCGAGTTGTCATATAATTTAAAAGACTGCGATCGCTGTAAAGTGCCCATAATCACAGACACACTGGTGGCCGTGATAAAGACCAAGGGCCACAATCGTGGTAGCTAAGAACATTTCCCGCTCTCCTATTTTCCCCTATTCAACTCAATTCACAACTTGGCAGATTTTATCCTATATAGTTTTCAATGAAAGAATTTCACACTTTTCCTTTTTTAAGCTCATCCAATGCACTCTATAGTACCATAAATGCATGGTTTATTATAATGCCAAAACTAAAATATATGCTACAACATCATAAATAAACGATTCGAGCCACTTTCGTGGTATTTGTGGGTTGGCTCATAAACAATGCCTTAGTTAACATCGGGGCACGACACCTTATTTCTTCCATTCTAATAGTAGGTCCTCAATGCCCCCTTCATTCACCTCCTCAATCTAAAATCTACCATGGACACAACTTGAAGCTCCACAGATTGCTTCTTCATCTTAAAAGAGACTTTATCCTCTTTCACCCTAAACATTATTTCCCCTATTTCTAAGTCGAGAATGCCTCTTCTAGTGGCTAAGAATAGACAACAAAGGTTGATGGGTACCTCTTGGTCCATTTCACAGTCTAAAACTATAAAGTCTGTCCCAATTATAAAATTGTCCTTTTTGAGTAGGCCATCAAATGAAATCCATACTGGTCTCTTCATAGACCGATCAACCATTAAGAGTCTCATAGATGTTGGGGTTGGGGCATCTAATCCAGGCTTCTTGTAATTTACAAATGGCATGAGGTTGATGCTGGCACCAAGGTTGCATAGAGCTTTCTAAAACATATGCATCTTGATGGTCCAAGGAATCACAAAAGCTCCAAGGTGAAATTTCTTTTTTGTGATCTTACTATCCATGATAGCACTAAAACCACAGGTGACTTCAATGGTGTAACCTTGGATTAGCATTTTCTTTGCCATATCTTTTTCATTATCTTAATATATCCTGCGATATCTTTGATCACCTCAGGCAATGGGATATTGATCAATAGATTGCTAAGCTTGTCAATGAATTTCTTTAGCTTGTCACCCTCCTCCTTTCTTTGTAATCATTGAGGGAATGGGAAGGAACTTGGATTGTAGATTATGCTTCATTTTGTGGCTTTTAAACGTCAACCACTTCTTCATCAACTTCCACGGTCCCCTTCATATGTTTTTCTTCTTGATTTTGAGGTGACACCTCCTTGGGCTTAGCATTAAACATCTTTCCAGTTAAGTCTCCTTTCAAGTGCTCCTCGAGTATCTTCCCACTCCCTATGACAATTTCTAGGACTTGAGCATCATTTTTTGGATTAGAAAGCATGTCGCTAGGTAGTCAACCTCTAGGTCTACAATTAATTTGAGTAGATATTTGACCAATTTGGGTCTCCAATAGCCTGCTAAAGGTGGAGTGCGATACCACGGTTTGAGATAGTTGAGAGAAATCACCTTTTATTTTACAGACCATCTTGTCTGTAACTTCCACCCTATTCATGATCCTTTTTAGGACATCCCCCATTTTAAATTTATCGAGGTCAATAGATCATGACTCTTTGTTTTTAGACCAATCATAGGGAGGCACATAGCGGTCATAATCATGCTCTCTATCTCTCCAATACCAATCACGCTCACTGTCCATACAACCTTGATTTCCATCTTGCCTTTGATAGGCAGGGCGGGACCACCCTGAGTAGATTGCTAAATTCTGGATCTCCTCATCTAATTTTTTCACCACTTCATCATCCTCGTAGTATTTTGATGTGAGCATTTACTACTTTTGCCGGTGCACCCATAACATGCTTTATAGTGACTAAGAGTTAGGTCATCATCTTTACCAGGCTCTCCTCCTGTTCTTCATCCTGCTTTCTTTGCTTCTTGTCAACCACAGATCTAGAGGGAGTGCTTTTGCGTACTTCGACATCTATGGTATTCCAACCCTGATTTTTATTTCTCACCTGTCTAATCTACTCAATTGTAGCATGATAGCACAATTTCACTAGGGAACCTCATGCCATATTGTCCACCATAGTTTTGTTAAGAGGGTCAAGGGCTCAATGGAAGACTTGGATAAGCATCTTATCCGAGACCTCGTAATTCAAGCATTATGCTAATTTTCTATTAAACCTCTCCCGTACATCATACAATGGCTCCCCATTCAATAGCTGAAAGTGTATGATCTTGTCCCACTTTTGGAGAATTTTAGATGGTGGAAAATATCAATAAAGAAAAAACAATTGTAAGCTTTTCCCAAGAAGTGATTAAGCCTGGTGGGAGTGAGAATAGCCACAACACCGCCTTGCCCGTTAGTGAGAATGGGAGGAGACAAAGATGGATGGATTTCTCAGTAATGTATTCTATGTCAAATGGAGTACACACTTCCACAAAATTCTTCAAGTAAAGATTTGGGTCCTCATAAGTTTTACCTCTATATAGCCCTTTCAGTTGTAACATGTGTATCATAACACTAGTCACATGGAAAACATTGTTCCCATGAGTTAGTGGGATATAAATTGCACTAGTTTGGCCCGCATCATTAAGTTAGCCCTGATCATCGAGAGGGGCATCAAAAGCTCCCACATGACTAGCAATGTCACTCATTGCCCTATTTATGCTACAGTCACCTAAACAAAATTAAAAACAATAAATAAAGTAAATCAAAGTCACCCTAGGTATACCTAAGTAAAATTCAAAATGCATGAGAGAAATCTAGATTCAACTCCCCAGTAACTACACCATTTTGATAACGTTCAACTCACTCCCATATTGTGAGGGGTAAGGTTGTTTTTGTTAATATCGTAACTCATGGTTTGATCAAATCCACAAGAAATTAAATTTAAACTTCAAGATCTATGGGTGCTCTAGTTTCAAAAAAGTAGTGTCCAAAGTGAATTCAAAAAGAAACCTATAATGTAAATTAGGGGGCTGAATTGGAATTGGGTTGTATCAATCTTGAGTCGCACTACTATCCACAATAACAGTTTTGATTTAAAATAAAGTTTGGAGAAAATCTTGGGATAATGCCTTCCTAAAGGTAATAATGTATAGGTTAGAGATGGTTCAACATTACATCTAGTTGTTGAGGAAGAGATAGGCTAGGTCAAAAGTCTTTGTGGTTAGTCTGTCAATCAAACTTCAAAGATTTCACTCATTGGCTCTTTAGAGGACCTAGCAAGTGTTCCATTCATAGTCAGCCAAAACCTCAATAGGGCATCCCTATTTCTAGGAATATGCCCATGACATGACTTACACTCTATTTACACTTCTTTCCAAGATTGCAAAAGGTAGTAAACCACATAATTGTCCACCATTGCCTTGTATCCCTATAGCCTTTATTCAATGATACTATGGGTTCTCATAGGTTCACCTTCATCCCTCTTTCAAGGAGGATGAAGTCTTTTTAGAGTTTGGAGTTTTCACTCATCAAACCTATTTTGAGATTTGGGGTTTTCACCCATAAATTCTAACTATTAAGCTCAAGCAATGGTGGAATCCACAATCAACTTAATCCCAAGACTAAAATATTTAGCAACTCGTAAGTAACGTAGAGAAAGATATCCCATCATATGGTTTGTTTAAAGAATTCATCCACCACAAACAGTAAAGATTCAAGTCTCCAAAGTTAGTTACATAACTTGCCCAATTTATGGTTCATATTTCAAATTGAAAAATGTATATAAATTCAGCAATACCAATACTATAACCATCAAAACATCCAACCAGTGTCATCCCTAATACCAATACCAATACCAATACCAAGGCTAACGCCAATACAGACACCATCCATGCCTAAAGTATTCTCATAAAGACTCTATTCAAAATTAAAGCAACATCATGAAGGGACATATCCCTGATCATAGAAAAATATACAAGTCTAAGAAATAACATTATGTAGAAAAGTCCATAACATGAAATAGAGTCTTTCGGTGCATGGAAGCTTACCACTTTAGAATGATGTCAAGCTATCTCCGAATCCAAGTCAATGAGAAGGAGAAGCAGTATGGTCAGTTTCCACATCTCATGGGGATACAAAAACAGAAGAAGGTTAAGTGGGTAAATGCTAGGATGTACTTAGGACAGAGGATAAAATAATGCTTAACATTAAAAACCAAGTACGTAATCAAATCCAATCGCACGCATACATATATATATCATGTCGGGAAAAAGAATTGGATTTAGCATACTTTTAAAATCTTTAACTTGCGATTAGGTAGCTTCGCTGTCCTAAATCCATGGATGGGCTATATGGGTTCAAATACCCCTGCTAAAAGGGCCGCGATGCATGTTAGTGGCATGAGCAAAAGATAAGAACCCTAGATGAACAATATATCTCCTAAAATATAAGTATGAAATAATGTACATGGTAACCATGACCCACCTCACATCGACAAACACAAGTTTCCAGATTTGGTCCACCGGGATCGCCATCTTGCATATCTTGGCAAACACATACCCTTTTGGCCTGGATTAAAATCATTCACACAAAACCAACCTTTTACCAAGGAGTCTTACATATTAGGCATTAACCTTGTGTATGATAAACACCAATACTAGAACTTTCAAGTCTATCCATTTATGATGTACCAAATCCATAAAACTAAATTTACTCTAAAGTTTCCATTTAAACCAATACCATGGACACCAAGGCCTCTAAAATCCATTTAAAACTATTTAAACCAACCAAACCAATTTAGGTTCTATTACCTTTTTAATGCAATGCAAAGATTTCAGGAGTAGTCAAACTAAATGACAAAAACATTCTAACAGGCATTTTAACAAACATTTTGAGGGCATAAGATTTCCAAAACCAAAACCAAGTAGCAATTGAACATAACCACATGTTCAAATCATAATTATAAAATGAAAACCATAAGTAAAACATGGAAAATATTATCCAACCAAGAACAACCAAAACCCCCAATATATATTTCAAACCCAAAATAGTATATAAACAATGAAATGAAAACCATTCATTAAAACATTCCTTTAGTTGAACTAACAATGAGGAAAGTGTAAAATACCTTAGACAATTAGTAATATAGAGAGAAACCACCATTTAGACTCTTAATTTATTGACTTGAGGAAAGCACTAGCCTTTCTAGAACCTATAGCTTAAGAGAGATTTGAGTATGTTTAGATAATGTTTGATTATGAATAATAGGTTAAGGAAGCCTCCAAGGTGTTTTATGTCTTTGGGTCCCATAGAATTATTAGGAGAAATATGTAGAATACCCCGAACATAAACTGTGAAATTATTTACAGGTGGGTACGGTTGGGACCCCTCACTCATACACACATCATACGAGTGGTACCTTCCTCTTGTACCTTGATCAGAAAGTTAGACATCACATTCTGTCAAACATGCGACTCCATATCCTAACTCTTACCGTAACCAAATGACTAGTACCCTTCAAGTCAAACCCTAAGCAGAAACATCTAGGCTAGATACTAAGTAACATACGATTTAGACCCAACCTCTTATATCATGTACATATGACTCATATGGAGTCTTTTCGTACAAAGAATTGAACTTGGCCAACATCAAACTATCAAACATACGACTAGGGTCCCTAGACCAGTACCCACTCCATACAACTAGTATGGTGACTTGTATAATGACCAAAAAAACTCAACACTTAAGAAATTTGCAAGGTCTAAAACCCAAGGTGTTTTAATTTTCCCCCACTTGGATTATTCATCATCAAATAATGCGACAAAGCAGTACAAGCATGATTAAACACCAAACATCTCTACTCTTACCTTTAAGATAGAAACAAATACCAAGGAATTTACCCTCTTTACCTTTATCAAAGACAGAAAACAAAGAAGTTAAGAATTCAACACATACCTTAAGCATGAATTTTCTAAACAGGGAATAGAAAAGGATACTTTGACTTTATTTTTTCTTCAGCTCCCCATGTAGCCTCCTGCAACTTGTGGTTCCTCAGTAGAATCTTTATTGAGGTCACAACCTTGGTTCGCAATCGATGATCCTGACGTTACAAGATTTAAACCAAGATCTCTTCAAAAGATAAGGAATCCAAAATACAAATATCTTTGATAGGCATATTTTGCAATAGATCACTAATATACTTCCTCAACTAGAGACATGGAATATTAAGTGAATGGAGCTCAAGTTATAAGGAAACTCCATCTCATATGCAACATTAATGACCCTTCTCAAAATCAAATAAGGACATATATATTGGGGACTGAAATTCCCCATTTCCCCAAACTGAATCACTTCCTTCATTGGAGAAACCTTCAGGAACAACCTATACCCAACGTCAAACTCCAAGTCCTTTTGCCTAACTTCTATATATAAGACTTTTAGGAAATTTGAAAGCCTTAATCATATCCCTGATCACCTTCACATCATACATATCTTGGTGAGCTATATTTTGACTACACATATCCACCTTACCATACTCGAACAACGCAAAAGGAAACCTACACCTCCTATCATTCAATGCTTTAAATGGAGCCATCTCATTATAGGGTGGTAGCTATTGTTTTCTGCTAACTCTTCCAGAGAAAAATGCTCAACCCAACTACCACCATAGTCTATCATACAATCCCAAAGTACATCCTTTAATGTCTGAATAGTCCATTCTACTTGACTATCTGACTGCGGGTGAAAAGTAGTACTGAGACTCACCTTGCTCCCCCTTTGTGAAATGAACACAAAAAGTGAGATAAAAACTGTGCATCACAATCAGAAATGATAGAGAAAGGTATCTCATGCAACTTTACAATCTCTTGAATGTACAACCTTGCATAATCCTCAGTCGAGAAGTTAGTCCTCACTGTCAAAAAGTGAGACGACTGTGTCATCCTATCCATGATGACCCAAAGCAAATCAAATTGATCTGAGATTGAGGAAGATCGAAAATGAAATATATGTTAATTATTTCCCACATCCATTCAGGCAACTCAATTTCTTGCTATTATCCTCCATGCCTCATGTGCTTAACTTTTACTTGCCGTCACACCATGAACTTGGTCATAAAATTAGCCTTATCTCTCTTCATAATGTTCCACCAATACATCTCCTTGAGGTCATGATACATGTTTGTCTAACCAAGATGAACATCATAGCGTGATTCCTGGGCCTCAGCCAAGATATTCTCTGATAAACCATGTATATTAGGAATACTTAACATTCCTTGGTACTAAAAAGTGACATCACCACAAATCTCAAAAGCCAACTTTTGCCCTCCTACATCTTCTTTGATCCTCATTAAGACAGGATCTAACATCTATTTCTCCTTGATTTCAGCACCAAGAGTTGATAATGCCACTTCCTACACAATCACCCACAATCCCCAGAGATGAAATGATGAACTCTAAGGTAAGCCAAATTGTGAATATCCTTCACCACCTCATGCTTCTCTTTGTCTACATGAGGTAGACTTCCTATGGATATCCTACTAAGAGCATTAGCTACCATATTAGTTTTACCTGGGTGATAGTGAATAATTATATCATAATCCTTGAGGAGCACAAGCCATCAACTTTTCCTGAAATTAAACTCTTTCGAAGTAAACATATATTGCAAGCTCTTATGATCAAAAAAGATATCCAGAAGCACTCTATAGAAATAGTGATGCCAGATTTTCAATGCAAACACCACAACCAGCAATTCTAAGTCACGAGTTAGATAATTCCACTCATGCACCTTTAAATTTTTAGAAGCATAAGCTATTGCCTTCTTATGTTTTATACAAACACAACCAAGTCCCATGTTGGATGCATCATAGTAGACCATAAACCCATCAACGCATTTTGGCAAAGTTAATGCCAAAGCAAAAGTTATCTTATCCTTTATCTTCTTGAAACTTCCCTCACAAGAATTAGACCACAAGAACTTTACCTTTTTCTAGGTGAACTTAGTTAATGGGGTAGCTATAGCACAAAACTCTCCATAAACCTCATATATTAACCCGCTAAACCCAAGATGCTCCGAATGTTGGTTGGAGTCGTGGGTCTCGACCACTTTTTCACCACTGCAACTTTAAATGGATCGACCATGATCCCTTCACAAGAAATAACATAACCCAAAAAGTGACCGTGTTCAACCAAAATTCACATTTCTAAAATTTTGCGTAAAACTACTGCTCTTTCAAGGTTCGTAATAGAATGCAAAGGTAATTCGCATGATCCACCTTGCACTTAGAGTACACCAGAATATCGTCAATGAACATAATGAAGAACAAATTAAGAAATTGATGGAAGACCCTACTCATCAAATCCATGAATGTCGTAGGTGCATTGGTCATTATGAAAGACATTACCAGAAACATAAAGTAGTCATATCGGGTACAGAAGGCAGTCTTAGGATATCCACCTCCATAATCTTAAGCTGATAATACCCATATCAAATATCATTTTTGAAGTAAAACTTAGCGCCCTACAACTGATCAAACAAATCATTTATCCTTAGAAGAGCGTACTTATTCTTTACCAACCAATATGATACACATCCAAAGGGAGCCATCCTTCTTATGCATAAATAACATAAGTGAACCCCGAGGGGACACAGTAAGATGAATAAAACCCTTATCTAACAGATCCTTGAGTTTCTCCTTAAACTCCCTAAACTCCGTTGGAGCCATTATATATGGGGCAATAGAAATTAGAAGAGTGTCCAAAACAAGATCAATCCCAAACTCAATCTTTCTATTAGGATGAACACAATAAAGGTCATCAGGAAAGACCTCATGAAATTCATTCACCTCCAGGAAAAAATACAAAAAGAACCCTCCAAAATAGATTCTTTAAACAAGACTAGATAAAAGAGACACTCCTACAATATTTATCTCCAAGCTTTAAGATATGATATGAAATTCCCCTTAGGAGCTAGGGTACCACCCTCCCACTTAATAGCTCATTTACTAGGGAATTTAAATACTACCTTATAGGTTCAACAGTCTAGAAAAGCATAGCATGAGTGTAACCAGTCCATCCCCAATATGATATCGAAATAAATCATTTATAATTCAAATATATCCACCAAAGTCTCTCGATCACCAATAAATACCACACAGCCCATATAGACTCTCCTAGACACCACAGACTCACCCATTAAGGTAGAAATTGAAAAAGGGTCTAAAACATACTCTAGACAAAAACAATAGTATACAACCACAAATACAGTCACATAAGAGAGACTGGACCCCATGTCAAGTAAATAGTATAGATCACAGGAAAAGAGTTTCAACATACCAATCAAGACATCAAGTGATGCGTTAAAGCCTATTGGGTAGTGAGAGCATAAAGATGGTTATGAAAAATAACAGAACTAGATGGTGCACCCTTTGGTACCAAAGATGATAATGAAAAAATTGGAACCTTTTTTGCCTACGAAGCAACCTTGACCACTGGAGAGAGTTCTTAATTATGTGCCTTGGTTGACCATAGCTAAAGAAGTTATCCCTTCTTTCTTTATAATAACCCTAATGCGATCTACCATAAAACCTGTAAAGAGGATATGATGGAGCTTACTAGCTCCTACTAGCCTGAGATTGGGCGCCCTATGACCTGAAGTTGTCGCCACCTTTGAAACGTCTATTGCCCGATGACTTTGGGTAGGGAGAACTAGTGGTTGAGTAAAACCAAGAGTTTCCCCACTTATTCTTGGTCCACTCCAACTATCCTTGGAACTCTAGTGTTGGCCACTACCTTATTTAGAGAAACTAAACGTTTTTTCCTGCCTATCTTATCTTAAACTACTTCTTTTTCTCTTACTCTACTTGCTTAATGTAATAACCATCCTAGAGATATTCACGTGCTTGATCTACAAAGTAGCCTTACTCTCTAATATCAAGCCTCTGGACAACCCAGAAGTGAACTTCCTTATTCTATCCCTCATGCTAGAAAGCATCTATGGAGCATACTGAGATAACTAGTGAAATATTAAGGAATACTCCTTAATAGATATCTTACATTGATTCAAATAAACAAACTATTCTGCCTTAGCTTTCCTCAACTCATGTGGAAAAATGTGGTCTAGGAAAACATTTGAGAAATCCTCCCATAGAGTTGACTAATCACCATCATCCCTTGACTCATCCCGTTCCTTAAACCACTATTAAGCCACATTATTCAGTTGGAAGGCCACACACTCCATTACTTCAACATTAGTCACATGCATAACACAGAAGATCTTTTTTATCTCATCCAAAAAACTATAAGGATCCTCTTTAACCTTTACACCTGTAAAAAAATAAAAGACTCAACCTTATGAAATGGCCAACCCTCGTGGCCTCAGAATATAGAGTAAAAGATACACCACACTCAGCCTAAGAATCTACAATCTAAGCCAACATATGGATAGACTGACAAAACTGAACATTCATCACATATGCCTGAGGAGCTTAAGGAGGAATGGATAGAATCGGTGGGACTCCAAGAGGGAATTCATGTACTAGGCCCCTAGATCGAGTCTAGACCATATAAGTCAAACCAGATCCATACATTCCTAAATGTCATGTAGCCTCTCCCTTATAACAGTGGCATACTACAAAACGTTAAAAGAGACTTTACTCAACACGACTTTGTGGACTCCCAATTGACCATGAACCTATGGCTATAATACTAATCAGACCTAACCCAAACTAAGCCTAGTGGTTTCGGGCATCTAATGTCCGATGCGGATTAAAGACTGCCTTTAATACACCACAATAACTACCCTATACCCAATATCAGATGAATTCCAAACATATAACATGAAAGAATAGTTATAATTGAAATATATTTAATAAATTTCATAACCATAACCATCTAAAAGTCTAATAAAACATCCAATTGGTGTCAGCCCAATACCAATTCTAATGCCTAGGATAACACTAATACCGATATCTCCCATGCCCAGAGTAGTCACACAAATCTTCTATCCAAAATCATAATAACATTAGGTTGGGACATGCCCCCAACCATAGCCAAAAACCAAAGCCTACAAAATAAAAAAGTATGTAGAGAAGTCCATAATATGAAATGAAGTCTTTCAGAGTATGAAAGCTCACCAATTTAGTCTGACACCAAGATGTCCCTGAATCAAAGTCAATAAGAATAAGGAGTAGTATGGCCAATTCCTGCATCGTGTGGGGATACAACACTTGTAGAAGGGTTAGCGGGTGAACATTAGCATGTACTAAGAAGTAAAGATAAAATAATGCCAACATTAAAAAACAAGTAAATAACCAAATGTAATCATATTTATACATATGTACCATACTAGGAAGGGGAACCGGGTTTAGCATGCATTTAAAATCTTTAACCTAGGATTTTGTATCTCTATAGTCCTAACTCTACCTATGGGCTATATGGGTTCAACTCTCCCTACTGAAAGGTCCCCGATATGTGTTACCCGCATGAGCCAAAGAAAAAGACTTGAGATGAATAGTATATCTCCAAAAATATAAGTGTGACATGATGCACACGATTACCATAACCCATCTCATATCGGCAAACATTAGTTTCCAATGTCGGTCCCCCTGAGATAGCCACCTTCCACGGCTTAGCTAACACATGCAACTTTAATACCATATTAAAACCATTAACAAACAATGAACTACTTACCAAGGAGTCTTATTTATTGGAAATTTAAACTTCATATCGGCACACCAATACTAGAACTTGCAAGTCTATCCATTTATGTTGTACCAAAGCAATTAGACAAATTGACTCCAAGGATTCCATTTAAATCAATACCATGGCCACCAAGGCCTTTCGAATCCACTTAAAACCATTTAAATAAACTAAACAAATTTTGGTTCTATTACCTTTTTTATGCAATGCAAATATTTAAGGAGTATTCAAACTACGTGATAAAAGCATTCTCATAGGCATTTTTTTGAATATGTTGAGGGCATAAGATATCCAAAACCAAAACCAAGTACCAATTTACCATTCCATGTAACCACATGTTCAAACCACAATTATAACATAAAAATAATAAGTAAAACATTTAAAAACATTATCAAACCAAGAACAAACAAAACCTCCAACATATATTTCAAAAACCAAAACAATATCACAACTATGCCATGAAAACCATTCATTAAAACATGACTTTAGTTGACTAAAAAAAGAGGTGAAGAGTAACATTTCTTAGACAAAAAATAAGAGAGAGAAACCATGCTTTAGATCCTTAATTGATTGACTTGAAGAAAGCCCTAGACTTTTATGAACCAAGATCTTAAGACAGATTTGAGAGTGTTTGACTGTGAAAAATAGGTTAAGGAAGGCTCCAAAGTTGTTTTATGTCATGTGGTCGCAAGGAGTTATTTTGGGGAAATGTCAAGAATACTCCAAACATAAACTGTAATATTTTCCGTAGGTGGGTATAGTTTTGACCTCTGACTCATATCCATAACATAGGAGTGGTACCTTCCACTCTCACCTTGATAAAAAAATTTAGCATCACATTTTGTCCAATATTCGACTCCTTAACCTAACCCATACCCTAATAATATGAATAGTAACCTTCAAGTTATATCATAAGGAGAAACATCTAGGCTAGACATTAGAAAATATACAGTTTAGTCCCTACCTCTTGTAAAATATACATACGACTCGTATGTAGTCTTCTCATACCAAGAATAGAAATAGTCTAACATTACACTATCCAACATACAAATAGGGTCCCTATACCCATACCCACACCATATGACTAGTTTGGTGAGTCATATGATGACCAAAAAGCTCAAAACTTGAGAAATTTTTAAGGGGTAGAACACAGGATGTTTCAAATAATCTCTTTTAACAATAGCAATTACAATTTATTAGTCTATTCATTTTGCTATCATTACTATTAACTTAACCATACGTAGTTGTGTGAGGGTCAAGGTATAAGTTGATTTGGCGACTAAATATCCTAAATTTGTGAAGATAGTTAATCAATAGCAAGTCATAGACTACAAGGGTTCAAGCTATCACAATCTTATATGGTGTGCATTCTTAATATTGTCACACATGCAAGCTATAGGGACATGAAGAAGTTGATTGCATAACTTTTTACCCTGAATCAAACAAACCTACAATTGATGAGAAGAATGTAGAAGGGGTAAATGAGAAAGAGGAAAAAACTTTGTAGAGCAGATATATTAATGGATGAGTAGTTATAGCAAGGTGGTACCATATTAGAAGTATATTTAGAATTAAGAGAGGGATAGAAGGTTTGATAATTTCTGCTACAATAGAATCCTCCTCACCTAGTAAGGGATTAACAACTACTAACTGTTTTGATGTCCTACAAGATAAAGAAGTAGAATGTAAAGATCTGCTAAAATCAAATTTTAACATACTAGAGGATATTGTGAAAAATAATAAATGTTAGCCAAAAAACACAACAAAAACTTATCAACAACAAAGAAGAATACTTTTACAATTCAAAAGATATCAGTGCAGACAAATTAATAGCAATAGCAAAAAAAGGAGTATTGGCATAAAAGGGTAAGAGTTGATAAAATTCCCAATAGAATAAGACAACAGAAAAATATTAGTAACAAAAGAAAAAACAGTAGTGATAACAACAAAGAAGTTTAGAGAATATTCTAAATAGAATAAGCTATCCAATAATAACAACATTAGCAAAAGAAAGAAATGGTAACGAGTCACATCAACTTAGTTCATCAAAAGAGACCATAGTTTAATCAACCAAGATATAGATTCTAAACCCTTTCTAAGTAACAGAAGGAATGAGAATACAAGTTAAACATCACCTCTTAAAAACATCAACAAAAAGAGAATGAGCTAATTTATAGTTAAACTAATTTTAAAATAGAGGATGGGAATTCTAAAGCCAATTCTAAAGCTATTACAATTCATCAACATACCATAGATAAAAAAGTGATGGGTTGAAAGGACCAAAGAATTAATAAAGTAGGATAATATGATTTATGATGATCAAGGTAGATCCATAATTTCCATAGAAATATAGAAACCTAGTCTCAGGGATCAAGTTCAGACTAAGAATCCCTTGGAAAGGGTAAAATTATCATCTCAAGTGTAAATAGATAAATATCTTATTATGTTGGGTGTTATATAATCCCCCAACAAAGCCTTACATAAAATTTTAACACATAAGGTGGGGAAATGTTTAGAAGAGATTGAGGTAAGATTTGAGAATAAGGAAATGCAATGAGATAACTTGAATGCAAATTAAGCTATTAAATAAGAAGATTCATCCCCATGGGCAATCAAAGCGTTAATTTCTACTACAAAAGAGAATAAACAAGGAATTAAAGAGGTATCTCAACCTACTAGAAAACAACTAATGAGGGAGTTGGTAGAAAAATAAAATTGTAATGATGAAAGTAATCATATGGAATATTAGGTCATTAGAGACATAAAACACCTTTCAAAGTGTGAAGATATTTCATAATTACGATAAGTTTGCTTTTGTGGCTTCATTGGAAATATTTCAACATGTTAGAAGTATTAATAGATACAGAGCTAAATTGAAGATACTAAAACTAGTCATAATGTTAATAGTAGTATTCGGTGTATACTAAACATGGGTTTAAATTTCTTGTGATTAGAAATAAAAAAGTAGAAGATTACCATTAAATTTTAAGATCAGACCACCTTAAATTCATTTTATACTAGTATATGCAAAATATAACTGTAAGTGAAGGATGGAGCTTTGGGGTGACATTTATTAAGTGACAGATAGTATACATAGTATATAAGACATTGGAGGAGACATTATTATTATTTTAAATTAAGAAGAAATAACAGGAAGCCATCTAATGGCCTATTCAGATTTTGAGTATTTTAAACTTTGTACTGAATCTTGTGATCTCGAAAAAATACAATATAAAGGAAGTCCTTTAACTTGGTAGAATAGAAGAGAGAGGGATGACTGCATATTTAAAGGTTAGACAAAGTTTTTTGAAATCTAATTTATAAGAAATATTTTCTCATACAGAAGTATAGCATTTACCAAGAACTAGATCAAATAATGATCCCATGTTGCTTACTATTTAGAACAGATCTATCAATTCAAAAAGCCTTTTAATTTATTCAGCTTCTAGTCTACTATTGTAGACTTTAAAATGTAGTGAATTAGAAATAGGATGATTGATCTATAATAATCATTTTATAGATTTCAAAAGAAAGATTAGGAGGAACAAGAAGTTGTGGTCAGTATTGAATAGGTAGAGATATAGATTTATTTTTCAGCAGCTTATTATTAGAGAAGAAATAGCTAAAGTGAAGGAGAAACTTTTAAAAGAATAATCCACCTAGTGAAAATAGAGAAGTCATGCATATGGAAATGGAAGAGTACTCTCAATATCTACATTAGGGAAAGTTATTTGTTACAAAAAGTTGGATATGATTGGTTTTTGGATGTTGAAAAAAATATTAGATTTTTCCACAATCTAGTTAAAGGTTGAAATCAAAGGCTTAAGATTTAGAAAATTTAGAATACTGATGGATATTGGTTAGATTATCAAGAGAAGATATCATAAGAGGATGTGCAATATTCTTAGAAGAATTTTATGCAAGTAAGAAATTCGATTGACTTGTCGTTATCATCTCATATTTTTGTACGAATTAATTATGTAGAAAATTCAGATGTAAAGGCAGTGCATGATAGTGGAGTTGTTAAAAATACAGTATTTAAGTTAAATAATGATTGTAAAAGCTTATGATAGAGTCTCCTAATTTTTATGAGAAACGTGTTGAAGAAGATGGTATTTTCCAATTTGGTGGTTGATCTAACTGTGAGATAGAGCACTAATAATTATAATTCAATCCTTATGAGTGATCAATCTGATGGTCACTTTTATTCATCCAGAGTATTGAAACATGGGGATCCCCTATACCCATCTTTAATTATTTTATTATTATAAGAGCTTATAAGAACTGTTAATGCTCCATTTATTAATGACCAATTAATAGGATATAAGATGCCTAAATAGAGTCCTAATCCGAACCATCCTGCTTATGCAAATAATACCGTTATCCACGATTATTCTTTGACAAAGATTATAAAAATTATTAAAGATTATGAAATATACTCTAGCATGGAAGTTATAAAGGATAATATTTTGTACTACTTGTACCAAAAAACTACACTAAACACTCTATACATGATGAAATAAAGTTTAGGGATGAATAGGTAACTTTTTCTATGAAGTATTGAGGTTATCTTATAACCTACTCCAGGAAGAGGAAAAATATTATAATGGAATGATGGACAAAGAAAAATAATGTTGGAATCATGACAAGGTAAGGTGTTATCTTACGAAGGTACAAGAATCCTTATTATCAAATGAGAGATATAAAAGAATTTTTTGGTGTGAAAGGGTGGAACTATGATGGAATACTAAATTATGTTACTTAGTATGCTGTGACACATTATAGAAATAAACATTATCTAGATAAGGAGGATAAATTAAGAGGATAAGGCTTGGTGGACAAGTAATATTATAAGAATGTTTTGTATTAAAAGTTCTTATGAGCTAATGAGAAACAAGGGTGATATTAATGAACATTTGAGGCAGTTATGGTGTAAAAGGATCCTTCTTAAACAATCTTTCTTTGCTTGGAGGGTGTGGAAAGTCCTAATTTCAATTGCTTAGTATATTCATATTTAGAGCTCATATATTTCCCTCTTCGTATGTGTTGTGTTATTCCATAAATTGAGACAATTGAACACCTATTCATTAGAGGTGAGATATATTATAGTATTTGGTTGTATTTCAATTATGCTAAAAAAAAATAATCCTCACTTTTAATTTTAAAAATTATTAGGTGGTGGTGGTTGTGGGAGGGTAATCTAAGAATCAAATAGATCTTCCAGGTAATATAAATTCTTATACTTTTGTTTTTATCGAAAAAAGAAACATAGTCGCGCACATAGGGATTTAATCAAATGGAAATGCTATATGTGATGTCACAAAAGCTTTGACACTATTTATAATTATTACATTTAGTATTAGATTTGGTATGAATTGTATTGGAAATAAGTTGCCTAAAATTGTTTTAATCATAGAGAATCACAGGCCTCCAATTAGCTTTAAACTAGCAAGGTAGAGTTAGACTTCTTTTCATTGGGTAAAATGTAACACCAATGACGCTTTTAGGGGTAATATAAGATCTAGCTCTATTGATTTGTGCATCTGAGTCTTAGATGAGAACCTTATTTTGCTAAATGAGTAAGAATTGATGATACAACTAATATTGCGGTTGAGGCTCGATCCATTAAAGAGTGATAAATGAATTGTAGAGATACTAACATAGATTATGTTATTATTGATTAAGATTCCATGTCTTAAGTTCAAATAGAAGAGGGAAATTAGGAGGACTAAGTATGTCACATGTGTTAAAGCACATTAAGAGGCTGAGTACACAAATTAATGTAGGCATGAAACATTGTCTTAGAGTGGGAAATACTCTTAAAGATTATTTAGATACCATTTTTTTTTTTGCAGTTGAAGTATTTTTTAACCTATTACAAGAAGTTCCAAGTAATATAAAGAGAATTATTAATCTTGACAAATTGCGTATTCCAAATATAAGGAGAACATAAACAACGTCAATTTTTTATTATGTTACATAAACAACGAGGTGAACTATTCTTCTATAAAAAACTAACAACGTATAAAGGCTAGATAAATACTTAGAATTGAAGGTATTTCAATACATATTTTATCCACACTTATAAGAGTTCTTAGGTGTTCCATAGATAAAAAATCAAATGTTTGCGTAATGACAGTCATAGTTACTATCATTTTTATATTTGTTGGAGACATAGAAGGATTTACCTACAATAAATTTTACAAATAACTTATATTTAGTGTTGTATAAAATCCCTCCTCTAAGCTTTAAATCTGGTGGAGGTATCAACTTAACCCAAGGTTCAGTCCATCCATTTAAAGTTAAAGAAGGGACAAATATACATTAGAGATAAATTAGGGCTTAAATATAGATTCAAAGAGTTTAATTATGTATCTAGATAAATGTGAGTAGTTGGTTGGACATACATCAATCTATTCCTTTTAAATAAAAGGAAATAAGAAGTAAGCCCACGAAAATAGTTGAATCAATCGGAAGAAAAAAGTTAGAGTAATGATTTACCTTAAAAGTTTACATAGATCTTGTAGCTACATATGAACAATTATGTTGTCTTGATGGTATTTGGTTGATTTCAGAGACACCCAAAGTGAGAAAAATAGACCAAAAGAGTGAGAAGATAGAGCTTCTAAAGAAGTTTCTACACTTTTCTAATTTTTTTTATCTGATTAATCTTATTTTATATTTAGTTGGTCAGTTTTGGATCATGACCTATAGAGATTATGATTTTTGTTTGTTTTTTATATAATGGGTCTTGAATCAATTAAAATTTTTTAAGAAGGTTCTTTTTAGATTAATTTTGGACCAGGAGAGAAATTTCTTGATATGAGTATCTTCTTTCTCATCTAGAAAACTAAAATATTGTTTTGATAGTATGACAATAGATGAAGGCTTCTCATAAGGTAAAAGATCTATTATACATATATTTATATTCTTTTGATGGTGTTTCAGGTAGGATCGGCTTGCTATTATTTTAGACTTTGTTCTATTAAAATATTAATATGGTATGGTAGGTTTTGATGGATACTTTAAATATTTATGTGGTCTTCGGGAAAATTTGTGGCATTGTTTCCCTTAACTTAGTAGTTCCTTATCCATTGCTCAAATTAGATTACTCGGGGCCTTGATACAAAATTTAGACGCCATATCCTAGGTTCAAATAGATGCTTCCCTTAGGTTGGATTTTTAGGACTAGTAGCCAGCCTTATTGCCCTTTTCAGAATATGTTGCTTTAAAATAAAACCCTTTTGACTTAATCTAGTATATAAATATTTGAGAGACGGTCATTTGGGAAGTTGGTTGTCTTAATCACTATTTTAATATTATTATCATTGATATCCTTGGAAAGTTAACAAACCATGCTTTCAGACTTAATTAATGGAATTTGATACAATAATGACCCAATTTTTCGGAATCGGAATGTTACACGGTGCTCATGATCCCGAAGGACCACAAGCAAACCCTTTACTGATATCTGTACCTTAGCACTACATAATATAGATAATAAATGTGGAAACTATCCATAAGGTTCAAAACATCTAAAAATACTCAAATTTAAAATTGAAAAACTGATACACCTGTCCAAAAAACCTCTAAACTATCTGAACTGTGGAGTTGATGGGAAATGTCCCCAACTAACTCTATCTACTGAAATTAAACCAAATCAAATACGATAATATTAAAAAAATAAGGATCATTTTGGACTGAATAGAACTCGCTGCTATATCTACTGCTGCTGATTGGGACTGAGTTGCTAAGGGTACTCTGGATCTCGTGCCTCTGAACCTATGGTGTCAAATAAAATAGCATAGCACAAATGCGTCGGTACGGGAATGTACCGAGTATGAAGATGAGGTAAGGATAAATACAAGGGCATATGAATGAATAATTACTCAACTGAATAATCATAAGAGTACTGAATGAGAACACATGCATGAATGCACGCACTATAACTGAAATCATCATGACTCAAAATACTAAAACTGATTAACTAAATCTACTCATATCAATGACTGAATTCTGAGCTTTCTACTCTCTACTGACTACATCAGAGATCAAACCTCTTTAATGGATTATTTTGGAATCTACTATCAATAATAAGAAATGATCATGTTCGAATCTGACAACAAGAATACTCAACTGAATCTGAGACTAAGATCAAGCCTATCTGACGGGTGATATCTATATCTAATAACAAGAATACTCAACTGAATCTGAGCCTGAGATTAAGTGTATCTGATGGGTGATCTCAAGATCTATAACAAGAATACTCAACCGAATCTGAGACTGAGATCAAGCTTATCTGACGGGTGATCTCGAGATATGATAATGAGATTACGCAACTGAATTTGAGACTGAGTCAATCCTATCAGACGAGTGATCTCGAGATCTAATAATGAGATTACTCAACTGAATATGAGACTGAGATCATGCCTATCTAACAAGTGATCTCTAGATCTGATACTGAATAACTTTATATAGAACCTAGCCTATCTTAAGAGTAGTCCATGAGTCAATGGAACTATTTGCATTTCTCACTGAGATAGATGACTTTATCTGATAGTTCTAAGTTCTAACTGGTGACTGGCTTTTTCTGATGGATGACTTATGTATCCCTCACTGGCTACGCAGTTCTGGAGTTTAGGGATTGCTACTAATGACTCTGTCTCTCTAATAGGGAGCCAACATCCCTGCCCTCGCTTGATGCTAGCTCCTACTCCCAACTGAAAGACTCTGAACTGATTCTTAAATAAACACAAACCAAGCTGAATCTGATACTGATCATGTTTCTCGAATAATTTGACTGAGTTAAGCTGAATTCACCTTGTTTTGTATCAGATGGAATACTATAGAATCTTGTTGTTTGACTGAACAACACTGAGCTTTGAATAGAGTACTTGATCACTACAGAGGTCATAACTAAACACTTGAATACTACTAGATCTGAGTTGGGCACAAAACTGAGGCTAGATTACTAACGATACTGAGATTATAATGATTACAGATCTTACAAAGATTTCTTAAGTTCTGTATCTATCTTAGAATATAGAGTTCTATAACTCACTGAGTTTTAAGAATCATGGCTCGACTGGAATTATTGTGAAAACGAACACGGGCTCTAGACAACAGCTAAATTATCAGGTATAAATACACCCAGGACTCGATAACATAAAAATAAAACATAACCATCACAATCACTAAGGAATCACTTCAAGCATTTAGGAATCCTAAACATGTAATAACATAGGGGGACATGCTATTGGATCATACTCCATTCAACAAGGCCTTGCATCAAGAACTTTGCACTTATTTAAGTCTTGGCAAGTACCGGAGAACACATAATTAGGGAACTTTATACTGTCATGTTACAATTCATTCATCAAACACGTAGCATGTATTAAAGTCTTAGCATGTATCAAAGAGAACATAATTGGGGAATTTCATGCTATCATGCCATAATTTATTCAATAAGGCTTTTCAACAAACACTTGGTATGCATGGGCTTAAATATAATTGGGGATTTCTAGTCAACATGCTATAATGTCTAATATATTAACATAAGTATTTTATCAAGCATATGGGGAGCTTTCTTTGCTTATTCAACAATTTCTACACTTAATTGACATGAACACATCACTTAATGAGCAACTTGAAGAGGGTTTATCATGAACATCACATGAATATCACATACTATGGTCAAAGCTTGAAAACCTTGTAAACTAACATGAACCACAACTCAATAATAGCATGAACATCAATTTCAAATCATATGAATCATGAAAACTCATAAACATAAAAGATTTGAAATTTACAATAGGGTTCTTGAGCTTCCTGGATGAAAGGGATCCAAGAATCAACATCTACATACCTTAGAGAAACTCTTTCTTGAAAGCTCTTGGAGAGATTCTTGATTTCTTAATTTCTCTTAAAGAAGAAGGAAGGGTTTTGATTTTGTATAAACCCTATCTCTTTTTCTTGAACAACTTTGAGAGAAACTAGTATTTTTAGGTAAAAATGAGGCCAAATCTCGTGTTAAGGAGTATATATAGGGGTAGCAAAATAACCCCTTTCACCTCTGAAAATAAATTGAAAAATCCCAATTTTACATGCTGGCACAACACGACATAATTGCACCAGCTCACTAGAAATTGGACAATTGCGAAACTGCATGATGGAGCAACAAGGTGAAAATTGCGTTGCCACCTTGGTTACGAACTGGAAAGGCACCGTGACATGGTGGAATTGTATTAGTCTACTGGAAATTAACAATTCTGAAATTAATCCTTAGCGTGATGCACCATAATCACGGAGGCACACTAGATTTTTACAATTGTAATTTTGGCAGGCTCTGCGATGCGCTAAAGTGCCAAGTGGCACACGGTCACACTAAAATAACGTTAAATCTTTGCCCGAGTGTCAAATTTGAGCAAATTTGGTATCAACAGAAAGGTTATTCATTTATCTACATGAAAAAAAATTGATATTGGAGAAATTCTACATTGTTCAAAATACTTCTCACTTGGGAAGACACTACTTAACCTTTTAGGACCGTCTTAACACTTTACTGAACAGGCTCTAAGGATCAGACTACGAGAGAATTTTGTAGAGTCTTACAGATACTCCATTATTTAGCCTTCCAAAATGGGAATAATGTCAAGATAGACATGGGACAAATTATTACTTTGGGAAATTACTATGCATTGCTCATTTAGGAAATCAAATTTAAGTCTCACACCTACTTACTATTTATTACTTGATAGTTTAGGTTCAATTTTTATCATTTGGTTATTGTTTATTGCTTGATAGTTCCCATTCAAGTACGTCACCTTTTTACTAGATATTACTTGAGAGTTTTGATTTATGCCAACACCTACTTATTTTAATTACTTAATAGTTTTGTTTTGTGTTCGTGTAATACCCCGCATGTTTCTAAGCTAGGAAGTGAATAAGTATTCCTACGTATGAAATATCCTATCCTGTGATTCATACTTGAGTACATGACTTACAATGAATATCCTAGTGATAGGATAGCTTATGATGCATTAAGCATGTTCATATGAGTCACTTAAGGTAATACAAGGTAAGAGTTTTTGAATCCATCAAGTTTTAGTGTTTGATTGTGAAAGGGTCATATTTGAATGAGTATAACTCAATGTTAAAGTAATATTTTGGATGATTTAGACACACCAAATTGTATAGAATCGAATTAGCTTTCTAATGACACCAATGTTTCCTTAATCCAATACTCAAGTGAAAAGTTATGCCCATTTTTGTGAGAGACAGTAAGGATAGGTGATTAGTTAGGCGTCGCCCAACCAAACATAGGCGATTGGTTAGGCGCCGCCCAAACTAGCTTAGGCAATCACTTGGGCGCCACCTAAGTCAGTTCCAGGTGCCAAAAACACTCCATTTTGAGTTATTTTAAGGGTAATTAAGTCTTTTAACACTCCTTACACGTCCCTAAACTTAACCCTACAAAATATATAGCTTCTAAACATATTACAACCCTATTATCATCTCAAAGCTCATCATCCAAGAGCACTAAAAGAGGAAAAACAATTAGGATTGCATAACTAAGCTTGAAGATCCGACTTCAAGGAAATTCCTCCTTCAATCATCAAGAATCTTCCTTCTAAGGTATGCGTGAGTTGATTCATGGACTCTTTTTGTCCGTGAAGCTCAAGAACCATCTTCTAAATTTTGTATCATGATGTTTATGTTGTTGGTGGTTGATGTTCATGTGGTTAGAGTTTGATGATGCCTAAGGTGGGATGTTTTTATGTTTATTGTGAGGATATGGTGGTATTTAACGTATAAATATGTGAAATTGGTGGTTGAATATTTATAATCTTGATGAATCCACCTATGCTTAATATGTGCACGTCAGGTGTTTGTGAAAATACCTAAGGGAATAGAAATCATGCTTTTATGACATAATAAGTCCTAACTGACTATTCCATGTTCTAAGTTTATGTTCAATGTGATTCCTATGCTATTGTCTTAAATTGAAGAAGTTGTACGAGATTCTCATGATATTGTTTTGATATGGAATGACCATGTTATTGAATCCATGCAAGTGTAGACATGTTGTGTGCATTCCTGATCATGTGATAGTTTTTTGAGAATCATTCTTATAATGAAATCCTTACTTATGATATTGTGAGTTGTGGACTCAAATCCTGTGATCAAGTCATGTCATGTGTGTCTGTTTCCTCCCATCGAGTCCTGGAGGTACTTGTACCCGAAAACTATAGTTGTGTGCCTAGAGCCATGTCATGTTTCACGATATCCGAACTCAAGCTATGATTCCATAGACTTCAATTAGTCATGTGACCCAGGAAAACCTCATGATCTTAGTCAGCTCTCAGATATCAGTAATATTCTACCAGTCAATGGAATTTAGTAAGATTAAGTCATGCACAGTCAGTTATTTATGTCTAGTCCTCCAGATGGGAGTAGAGGTTAGCATCGAGTTAACCCAAGGATAGGAACTCACCTGCTAGTTCAGGGTGTGATTCTTAGTAGTCATCCTTGTGTTCCTGAACTACGTAGCCAGTGTAGGTTGAGACATATTAACCCATCAGATTAGGGTTGATGAGGTGGCTTAGCCCGTCAGTTTAGGGTTCCTACCGTTCTCATTGAGTACCCGCCAGATAAGGGTCACTCACAGGTTGTCCTTACCCGTGGCACGATATTGACACCCCTCCAGTTGGGATAAAGATTGGACCCCAGCTTAGTCATAATGGTATACATGGGGCATGTCGGTTAAACACTAGTTCCCACAGTTTCAGTATCAGGCTGAATAAAAGAACTTAGGGTGTTCTTCAAATTTCAGTATATAAAAGACTGTCAGATACAGTCGTCTATGTTATTATTTTTTGTATTAGTTATGACAGTTATCAGTAAACCATGTATTAGCTTACAGGTCATGCTATCACATATTCATGGTCCCAGTTTCTATATATATGTGTTTGCACTCCCACGTTCATATTAGTCAGTCAGTGTTGTTCATGCATAAAACCCTTTATGTTCAGCCTACCTTCCTTGTACACTCAGTACTGCAGTTGTCCTGATGCATTTATGCTATGGTACTTTCTTTTCATGTTACACATAGGTTCTGAGACACGAGCTCCAGCCCATCAGTAAAGGTAGCATTCCAGTCGCAGAGACACAATGAGTCCTCATTAATTCGAGGACAATATAATTTGATATATTTATTTATTTCTTCAGTTAAGTTTACGGAGTTAGTTGGAGACATGTTCCTTCAACTCCTTATTCAGATAGTTTAGAGGATTTTAGATTTACGTTCAAACTTAGCTTTCAGATTGAATTGTTTTGGGTATTTGCACCCATATGATTTTATTTAGTTGAACCTTATGGCCTTACAGTTCTATGTATTCCACATTATTATATCATGATTTGCAGTATACAGGTATAGATATCAGTCATGGGTTAGCTTGTGGTCCCTCGCGGTCATGAGCACTGTGTAGCATTTCAGTTCAGCGAATCGGGGTGTTACAGTTCGACACCTTGTTACTTTTTTATTACCTGATTGTCCAGGTTGTGTTTGGTACCTAGGTTACTATCTATCACTAATTAAACAATTATTTTCTATCAACTTTTATATTTTTATTATCCATTAGTTTTGACTTGATTTTTATATTTATTATAGTCATTTTTATAAATTCTGGGTTAGGAATCTAGTGGAGACTAGGAAGATTCATGTTTATTCTTCTGGATGAGTATATGGTAAGCACATCACACATCTTGGCTCATTTGTTTTTAATTATTGTTATATCTTTTAGCTACATTTGTTTTACTCTTTCTTTGTAGCCACTGTATATTTGAGGGATCTGTTGGGTTAATATCTCCTTGTGCATGCCTTCTGTGCTTATAAGGTGTAAAATTATATTATAACTAGGAATGTATTTATGCTTTTAAGTTACTTTGATTCAATTTATTGCATTTTCTTAGCATAGCGTATTGTATCTATTTTTGTCCCTTAATTATTGCCTTTAGTATATATACTCTAACTTTATTTATCCTTTTATTGTATATGAGCTTAGTCAGGTTATGATGCCTACTGAGTACCTGAGTTTTGGTATTCTTACCATACTTCTGCATCTTTTTACTTGATGTAGATTCTATTATGTGTCATAATTGTTGATGCAAACTTTAAGTTTTGTTGTTGATCAAATATCTATGTGAGCTTTTAGAGTCTAAAGATAATCCTTCTCCTACTTTTGTAGTTGACAGTCTTATTTATGTATCCTAAGACTACTTTATAGATTTTAGCAATATCTAGTACTCTTTTTTCAATAATGGTCTTGTACTGATGATACCAGGACTTGGGTCATTCATTTTATACTTTTTGTCCTTTACATTATCTTGTATTACATGAATATCTTATATTTTTGTTTATACATATTCCTTTTCAACTTATTAATCATTACTATGTAACCTTTATTCATTTATCTTCTTCTTTCTATCTCATTACACGCCTTTGCTGTCTATGGTGTGGCATGCTTACTAGTTTGTTAAAGTAGTTACCATTATGAACTATAAAATAGAGTCATGATCATTTGGTATTAGACCCTAGGTTTACTGTTGTCTTTATCTTTTCTTTCGGAAGATACAAGACATTATTAGGAAAATCTCACCTTTTTGATTCATTATTATGAGTTTTGTCAATACTCATTTATAGATTCTTAATTAGAGGCATAGGTTGGCCTCGAGGTTGAGTTTAGGACTGAGTTAACAAACCAACTTTAGTCTAGGCCAGAGAGTCTTTAGAAAAGTCGATCATTGATCCTAAGCCAAAGATTATACCTAAGAACTTTCTACTATATCTACCAACGGACTACGGGGTAACCTAGGATCCAATGAAATTTGCATTTTCACCTACCTTTATGATACCTTGATAAAGTTATTGAATATATTTTTGGAAAATAAGTAGATGGGGCCCAAACATCCACCAATGGTGGACATAGCATAACAACGCAACCTACACATTTAACTCTTATTGTAGAGGTTATATGAGCATAAGTAGTGCCACATCCAATTATAGTAAAACTAGCCATAACTTTTGTGGAGTAGAAGATGTTGGGACAATTTCTTAGTTTGCTCCTTAGAGGTTTACAGGAGCACCAAGGAGCATGCATTTGATTTCTTTACTAGTTGTGAGGAGAGATTATGAAATTTAGTATTTGGTATGTATCACATTATGGATTATATTATATTAAAGTTTTATAGAGTAGTAATGTATTTATTAAGCTGATACCTTGATTCCAGACCAGCTGGATCTCTTCTTATGATATTGAGTTAGTTCTCTAAGGCTATGTTTGAAAGGTATATGCCTCACAACATGTATTAGAAAATGAGAGATGCGGTTTTAGAGTCACAATAGGGTACTACATTAGTGGCAGAGTATGAGGCAAGATTTCATGAGTTAGCCAAACATGCGATCGTAATTATACCTAAAAATATGAGAGGATATAGTTCTACATTAAAGGGTTATGAGTTCTACACTTCATGGCTGCCTAGATTTTTTTATATATAAAGAGATCCTTTCTAGACGTTGTTGATTATGTTTACACTATAGAGGGTTTCTATCATGAGTTCTACCGGGGAAATATAAGAGAACTCTATATTAGGGCCATTTTAGTTGGAGCTATAGTGGTTCCTACTTTTGGGTAGTGGTTTTTATGGTTGATATCCTCAACAATAACTATATCAACATCAGTGAATAATTAGAAGGCCGAACCATAAAGAATTTCAAATATCTCGTTGGGGTAAGCCTTGTTATAATATTTTTATTAGCCACCATAGTGGTAATATGTCAAGACGTATTCAAACAATGACGTCAAGCCAAGGTGTCCATTCTAGGTGCCCAACATTCATATCAAGTAAGAGTGCTTGGGGCATAGTACGATTGTGTTATATGGGTTATTTCATCAAATAATAACTCATTGTGTGATGATTAAGCCTTTGGTATAAAATGTTCCATCAATTAGGTCTGTGTCGATCCTAGCTAGGCGTGGTGCACAAAGTTGTGTGCTGATTGTAGGGTTGTCATAAAGAAAATTTAAAAGGAAGGGTAGGTGCTCGATTAGGTACCGAACCTAGAGATGGTGAGATCTTCTATTTGTAATTCTTAGCTGGTCAAAATCAAAGGGGCTAGATGTTTTTTTACATGTGTGATCTAAATGGGACATCTTCTAGTTTTTTCTTTATTTCATACAGGCTCTACATTTTTTGTATGATTCTAATTAAAATGGATGTTGGTTGGGGTTTTCTTGTGGACCATTATTTGTACATATGGATATTTCTACTTCCAAATGTGTTCTTTTTACTCGCGCATTATGTGGATAGATTGTGTATTGTTACTATTTCATATTATCTAACTTGGGTTGATCTTATTATGCTTAAAATAGTTGATTTTGAAAAATTCTAGGCGTAGATTGGTTATCCCCTATCAATGATCTTGGATTTCATTGCCAAGTCTGTTACGTTAGTCATGCTACCATACAACTAATTGTGTGGTAGGGTATTTTTATCTACAACCAGATGGGCATTATTTATTATATTCAAGCTATGAGACTAGGACTGATGGGTTAAATGACCTACCTTAGATATTTCTATGATGTTAGTATTGAGAGTCCTTTAATTTACTTTTTATCTATAGTTCACAAATTTCCTGATATTTTTCCTACTTACCTACCTATCATTCATTTTGAGCATAATATAAACTTTGCTATTAATCATGACTCGAGCAACCTCTCTATTTCTATTATACCTTATATTATGGCTCGTATTAATATGAAGTTGCTAAATATTAAGCTTCAATATCTGCTAGGTAAAGATTATATTAGACAATGTTTATTGCCATGGGGTGCTCTAGTTTAGTTTGGGGTGAAGAGTGATGGTTCCACGCATATGTATATCAATTATAGGCAGCTGAATATGGTGACATTGAGAAGAACTATTCAATGCCTAGTATCGATAATCTGGTTGACCACTAATTGGATGAAAATATATTTTATAATATTTTCTTGATATATGGCTACCGTCAATTAAGGATTCAAGTGAAGGGCGTCCATAAAATATCCTTCAAGACTTGCTACAACCATTACAAATTCCTGGTGATATCTTTAGGGTTGACCAATGCCTAACCAACATTCTTAGACTTGATGAACTGTGTATTCAAGACTTATTTGGACTTTTTCTTATCATATCTATTGATGACAATCTTTTGTACTCGAGGAGTAAGGAGGACCATAAGCATCATTTGAGAATCAAGTGATGAATGGTAAATATACCACTCAATTATACTCCACATTCGTGCACATTACTATGATTTGAATAGATAAATGAGACATAATTGAGATCAAATGCACTAATATTCATATTTTGCAGGCACCAAGATAATAAGATTGAAAGATATGGATTGGAGCTTAAAATTTGAAAAAAGAGAGCAAAGAAGTACAGTTGAAGACCTGAAGCAGAACATGGCCTCAATTATCACTATCGTGGTCCTCAGACTACGGTCACAGTCAGTAAAGATGTCAATATACTGCAATCGTGTGGAATTTCCTGCGATAGTAGTAGGCGCGTTTGCAGGCCAATAGAAAAGTAGCCTAAGGGAAAAAATGAAAATGCACATAACTGTTCCCAAATTTTGACTAAAGAAGACTCAAACCCGATCCTTCCATCATACATCAAACAATTTCTAACTATTGAACATTGTTCTAGTTCTCATCCTCCATATTTGGAGAAGAAAATATTATATTCATTTTTGGCGAAGAATATATTTAAGTATCTTCCAACTGAAGTTTTAGCTAACCCCCATTAAATATTTGTGCATGTTCTATGTTTGAAGGATCACTCACTTAGCCTTTCATAAATCTAATCAATTGAGGTCATTGGGTATATCATGCTTACTATTTTTATTTTAGATAATTCTTCCTACTGAGATTATGTTAGATTAGGGTGTAATTATGTGTGGGATTTTAATTAATTGTTCATTACTAGTTTGTGATGTTTGGTTTTATTGTTTCATGACTAAATTGGTTTGTATTTGTGGGTGAAAGTCTAAAATACCCTAATGTGGTTTGTGGGTTAAAATACCAAGCTTTTGAAAGCTTAAACCATCCTTCAAGAAGGGGTTTAGGTGACCTTTAGGAACACACATCATCCTTGATAGATGGATGTGGGATCCATGTCAATAATAGATAATTTATGAGCATGGTTGGGTAATTGTCACAATCTTAGACATACGGGTGATTTTGAAGTATGCTATACATAGAGAACCATCCTAGAAATAGGGGTGCCTAATTGAGGTATTACATGGTTTCAATTTAAGCACTCTTTAGATACTTTAAAGGGTCAATGCCTAACAACCTTTATGTTTTGTTGATAAACTAGCCCCAAGGACTTTCAACCTAACCTTCCACATCACCAACATTTAGAATTTGCATCAAGTCATCACACCCCCATATATAAGTGGCTCTGAAGAAAGCATAATCCCAAGATCTGTGTCTAATTGACAATACTCTAATTATTTGTAACCCTAAATTAATACTTGAAAACCCCAAAAAGAAATATTATTTGTGATATTTTCCAAACCCCCAATTTTTATCATCTTGTACTCTAGGTTTGAATTCCGCAAGTATCCATTGTTTCTAGCTATTTAAGATTCACTCACGTTGTTCCTCGTTCATTTGTCCCCAAATAAAAAGTAGTGTAAATATATTGATTCCGATCACCTTGCACTTAACTTGATGTTGAAGTTGAGCATTATAAAAATTGGAGCCATTACCGCGGAACAATTTGGCGTACTGAGTTAGTTTGAAGTTTCATCTTACTTAGTTAAATTCAAACATGAAAATTAGTGTTTGTGATTTTCTTTTGTTTCTTGTGTTAGGTAGATTTCTATTTTTATTTACTTTTCTCTATGGTATCTCTGGACTACTATGATTTTTGTAGTTGAAAGTTCTATATTGACGATGCATGTCGATATTATGAAGGACCCTACTTTTCTTGAGATTATAGATATGTTCCCCAGAGAGAGATAAAATCACTATTTCAATCCTATTAGGAGTATGGTTGTTCATTATGTGGTAGTCGAGATGGACATTAGAGTGATTATCCAAATGCCTCTCCCCAGTAATGCTAACCCAATTGCTAGTTCTTTTTAATAGTTTGACATGTGTCATGATCTAATAAGGGAAGAACATCAAGCCAAGTCCAATTGTTTTGAAGCAATGCTTCAAACTATTTTAGATTGGCTAACTACAATGGGGGGGAATGTGCAAGACAAACATTAATCCATGGGGTCATGTAACGCAGAGATCGCCAAGATAAAGGAAATGGGCATGGAAACAAATCTAGTAAATACCATCACATTGCCAAATTCCTAAGAATAGGTGAATAAAGAAGGGAAACATATCTTTGTCGTCAATACTATAGCTGGTAGTGGAGAGTCCTTTGTGATTTTCCAATCAACCAAACCAAATATTGTTGAAGATGCCAAAATTGAGGAAATGATCCTAGAGTCAAAAGAAGAAACCAAGCAAATCTGTTATTATGACTCTCGCTGATTTTAGGGTGAAGATACTAATAAGGATGCAATTTTGGCATTAAGGGATAATCCTCATTATAACCACTTCTCAATATTGTGCTTAGAAGGTGTGATGAGAATTCATCTACCTAGGTAAATGATAGATTGTTAGGAAAAGGAGTACCATCCCTACATTTTGGACTTTGACATTCCCAAAGTAAACATTAAAACTCCACCATAAAAGTCCAAGAAACTCAATTTTTGATGTACACCTAGTGGCCTATTGTTGTTACCACCTTTTCGCAAGGATCTAAATAAAAAATTTGATATGAAGTTTGGTAAAAGGTTCAAGTTTTCAAAGTGGCAATATAGAATCTTCAATGTCATGTCCCCACCTCTATCTAGATTTACCTTGGGATTTTTGAATATTCCTTCCTTCTACCACTCAACTCATAGTAAGCAGAAATTGGAAAGAATATTCAATTCTTCTAAGTAGAAACACCAATCATAATTAGAGGGGTGGTTTGCCATAAAAGATGGGAAGAAAACCATCATGCTATAAAAGTAGCACGTATCTTTTTATTTATGCATGATAGAGTAGATTTTATTTTTGTTTTTACATAATTGATGAAACTGTGGTACTATAAGGAGTGTTGATTGAAATTGAAAAAGGGAAAGTGTGAAATTATCATGTTTTGAACAAAATAGTAGAGTACGGGGGAACTAAAATTTAATATCAGTTAACGTAATCTCAGATCATATAACCACAATCACAGTAGTCGAGTGTCAATGATCACAAAATTAAGACCACGATCACGGCTAAATTATCTTAATAGACCATCCGACTGCCATTCTCCCCACATGTACACCTTTTTAAATTCTCTTCAAATTTTAGCTCTGTGTTAAGTGTCTAAGTGTGCATTCCAATCTTTTTGCATCAACTAATTCAGTATGTTGTCTCAACTACTTCGTTTTGATGTTGTTTTAGACTTAGAACTTTCAATTTAGGAAAATGCCTACAATATTTTTTTCAATGCTTAATTGATCTTGGGTATATTTATACGCCTAAGCACCATAATTTATTCATGTTTTAGCTATGTTTAGAGAACAAAGTGCCTAGTTTCTTACGTTTTTACTCTACTTCTATGTAATTGAGCTAACCGGTGTGATTAGTATGATTTCAGAAATTAATGAGGTAGATGAAGACATTATGGGACTATGGAATGCAGATGGCATATGAAACAACAGAGTGTAGCAACCTGGACCAGATGTGGTGCCTAGAAACTACAATCTGGATCAAATGTGGCACCTAGAAACTATGTCCAAGACCAATTTGTCATTTATAATTAGTTTAGGGACCTAGAAGGCAATTTTGAGAGAAGAGATTATTAAAAGGTTTAATGCTGAATTTTTATTGATTATTCAATTATTCTGTATTATTCAGAGAGAGAGGAGAATAGCGGCTTAGGGTGGCGAGAGAGAAAAACATTTCTTCTCTCCTACTTTCACCATTCACACACCAAGATCGTCTTCTAGTTTTTGGTATGATGAATATGTTTATGATGATTTTTGTTTTATTCATGAGTAGCTAAGTTTATTAGTTAGGGTTATGGATGCGTTGTAGCATACAATCTATTACTTTGGGTTTTGAATTCATTATGCATTGACTTGTTTATATCATACTCTCTTCACTTATCTTGAATTCTCGTGGTTGGAAACATAGAGGATATGCCTTAAAACACAACTTGTAAGAAAGAAAGGTTATTGTTCGGAAAAAAGAGTAGTGACAAGAAAATAGTATTACCAACCCCTATTTCATAAGTTTATGCCTTAGCAGGATTAACTACTTGGAGATTTCATATTGTTTTTGGTAAATGCTTTTGATTCGAGAGAACTAAAGTGAATTAGTTCTTGATGGTTGAGAAATACTAGGATTATGTTATTAAATACAATACATTTCTCTGTAAACACGATGCATGTATGAATTCGTAACACCCATAGTTAGAAAGTATTGGAAACTATAAGGTGGATATAGCCCTAGCTTGCTATTTCTCTAAATTTGAATACTACTACACATATTTCATCTTGTTAAACTGAAACCATTAATTTATGAACTGAATCAAATCCCCCTATTTATTTTATGGAATCAAACGATTAAAAGTCAACTAATTTGTATACAACTTAATTAGTACCATATTCCCTGTGGGATTCGACCCCAACCTAGTTGGTTATATATTTGACAACGACCGCTTACTCTCTCGTAAGAGAGGTGTAATTTGGGTGTAACATTAATCTATGTATGATTATGATTATTGTAGTGGTTAACTATTGTGGTTTGTGTATACACCAATAGGGAAGTCTTGAGTACCCAAAATTAGTCCTAAAATAGTTAGAGTTAACGTGTACACCATGTGTTTGATCTAATAAGCCAATGAATTCCATGTTAACTTCTTCGAGTTTGAGGCTATCATTAAGAATTCTATGTTTCAATTCCTTTAACATGATGTTTATATTACTAGTTGGAACAAAAAATTGTGGTTAAAATCTTGAGTTTTTGAGATGTTACAGAAAATATTTAACATGGTCTCAATTACTGCGATCACAGTTATCAGGACGGCAATCGGAAAATTGTAATTGTTGTAAATGGCCAGCGGTCACGGCACCACTATTGCAGTTATGATTTTGTGATCACCATCAAAAGAGAAATTTTTTGTTTGAAATAAAATATTCTGGAAATCCATTTTCACCCTAAATCACACTATAATATTGCAAAATGAGCTTATCTAGCTAATGTGGCATGATCTGGGTGTAAAAATACTACTGATGGTCTGAATTGTATTGCTTACAGGTACTCACCCACAAAATGGGAGACTTTGATAATAGAAGATTCATGTAAGCTAAATGCCATAACCTCTACTATTCTGACCTTCTAAGGACCAAATTTCTTCCGTAAAGGGGTATTTTATTAGATAAAGTAAAAGAGAAACTCTTGAAATTCTACACCAGTCTCACTGCAATCGGGTAGATATGCTCTTCCCCAGATCCCTACTATTCTAATGAGCAATGGAAGCATGATTTTTATGCTAACCTTAGCATTGTCTCTCCCACCAACCCAGTGATGACAATTAGGGAAAAAGAAGTGCATTTCAGAGTAAAGCATACGGATGATATTTATAGGCTCTCGAATGCAGACATGGCTCAGTTCTAGGTAAAAGGGTGTGATCCATAGACATGGATGTCGAACATATTATGTCCTGGCTAAGAAGATCCTTGGGCAAACAACAAGAGAAGTATTTCTTTGAATGACTTAATAGCAGAGGCCAAACATTGGTTGACTATCATTTGCAGCAGAGTGTAGCCTTGCACACATATGAAGGATACCAAAAATTTGTGGATAGTGGCATGCATCCTATATGGCATTGATCTAAATATAGGTGAGATTTATATCTCAGAGTGGAGACACTTTAAGAGCCATGCATATTATTATTAACTTATGCAAGAGGGCAAAACTGGATGACTATACTACAGATACCTGGGTGCATCCACGCCCCCATATCTACCTACTTAAAATCCAATGTGAGGGTGCACCTAGTCAGACAAAAAATAGAAAATTTGACATGGGCAAGTCAACGGCTGAGGAGCCCAAATCTTGTAGACCTTCTTTAAAAATCCCCTTTGATGCGATCTCTAGTAACATATAGGTTATTAGGGAGCTTATGTCCAGAATTCCTCAAGGATCGAGAGAATTCTCTACTTCTCGCCACTTATATATAGCTTGGTCAGATTATGAAATATGCCGGGAAGAGTAGAAGAAGCAAGAGGCCATGGTTACCAGATTAGAAAGATCCTAGTCAGCTTTGGCAAAATTGTACAGGGACCTCCAGGAGTCACAAAAAAATATGGTGAAGAGAGAAAAGAAAAAAGATAAATTTCTCACCAAGATTTTGAAAGGGGATAAGGGCATCTTAAAGGTGCTCAAACATAGGGAGCAACTATCTTTGCTGAGGGTTGAGAGTGATGATGAGGACCCTACTAACTGTTTAGATAGTGATGCAGGTGGAGTTGATGTGGAGTATTCATGGGAGTGCAGTTTTTGAGATAGATTCAGGGAGCATTCTTTTACACTTTATTATTTACTCATGTGGCGAGGACACTGCTATTACTTCAGTTGAGGGTGGTTATTTCTGGATTCATACGGTTATGATATATTTCAGGATGTTTTTGGTATTTGTTTGATGATATTATGGATGATTTTATTTTGTTTTTGGTTGATATACTTGGGTACTCTGATTGTGACCACTTTTCACGGATTAGTCATTTTTTTTGGAATTTAGATTCTCTATTTTACTTTATTTTATTTTAATTGTTATGATGCTTGATGAGCTTTTCCCTATGATAGATTGAATGACGATAGTCTTAAGGGAAAAGCATCATGATTTGGGTTTTGAGACATAGATGTAGGGGAATTCTGAGTACTCATGGCATAAAAATCACAAATGCAAGGAAGATTTAAGTACCTATGGCATTGTGAATTTGGGATTGCATATATGCATTTGGCAAAGTCTAAGTATTTAAATGGTTGGTTTACCCACAATAAGCGAAAATGTGAGACTTAGGGTTCGGTTGTTACCATAAGTTAGCAAATTATGAGTGGTGCAAATGCAAAACAAACAACCCCCCTCCATCCAAAAAAAATTTCAAAAACAAGTCATGGGCATGGACGTAAGCAACCTTGTATCAAAACTTTGTTTATTTTATTTACTCCAAAATTTTAGAATTGTACATATTTAATGTGCGGTGAGTTAATTATCTACATCTTATGTATACTTTTGTGATCTAGAACTTGCCCAAATGTTTTTTCAAGTTTAATTTTTTGTTGTATTTTGTAGGAGAAATGATCTTAGGCCATCTTTGTGACTTTTGGAAGCCCACATTAGCCTAAAAAGCCAACATATAGATAAATGTTATCCCTAGTCAGACCCTTTAGTCCTTTCTTTGGAAAATACATTACAAACCATGAGTCATTCAATTTTATCCCTCTTTTGAACCATACCCTCCTTGATCTTAAAATGCAACTTGAGGCTAAAAGCCTAAGTTAGGGATGGTGAAGATTGAAGGAAGAAACTCTGGGCCACAAAGTATTAGTGAATGCCTACGTGCTTAAGAATTAAAACAAATGAATAATAAAAATAAAATACCCAAAAAATTAAGTAATTGCATGAAATTAGCAAGAAAAAGAAATAAATTAAAATGGGTGAAACAAAGAAACAATAGTAGGCACTTGTGTAATCAAAAGAATAAAAAAAATGGAAGTTGCCCATAGTAAAAATATTAATCGAATAATTTAATGTAGATGTACAAGGAGGGTGTAACCATTTTGTTCCTAAATGATGTCCTACCCTAACCTAAATCTATATTAAAAGCTCAATAAGACCTTTGATATCTCCACCCATTTTCTTTCATCGTAGTGGCAATTGAAAATAGGGACAAGTCTATGGTGTAACGCTTGTTAGGATTGAGAGTTCTTGTGAGGGGCAGAGTTTTGCACTTAGAATTCCCTGTTGTATTTTTTATAGATAGATGTGTGGAATTTTTATTCTTTATGAGGAGGAATGTGAACAAGTAGTGGTGGGTGATTTTTTCACCTTCAAAGAAATGAGGCAAAAGGAGTATAGTTTAGTGATGGTCAAAAGTGAGTCACTTCCCAAGTATTGGTTATTGTTACATTGTTGCCCTTTATAGTCTTTAGCATCCTTAAATATTTCTTTTTATGTTGAGGGGTGAAGTGAGAATAGCATGGCCCATGTGCAAAGAGCTACTTGTGGTATTGTCTAAGCTTAAAGTCAATGTGCTCATTGTACCATCTAAGTTGGGGCATATATCTGTATTGTCTCGTAGTAAGAGATAGTGTTGCTTTAGGAAAAACAAAGCTTTAAGTTGGGGTGTGGATGAGTGGTGAATCTACCACTTAATATTACTCCATATTCGTGCACATTACCATGTTTTGAATAAATAACTGAGATATAATTGTCATTAAATGATCTAATATTCATATTTTGCAGGCACCAAAATGATAAGATAGAAAGATGAGGATTAGAGCTAAAAAGGGAATAAAAGGGAGCAAAGAAGTGGAGCTGAAGCCCTGTAGGAGTAAATGGCCTAAGTTATCGTGATTACGGTCCTTAGACAACAGTCACGGTAAGTCAACATAGTCAATATACCACAATCCCGTGACATTTCCCACAGTTGCATTAGGCACAACCGCAACAAAACTAGTGCAATCGCATCCTAGTGGAAAATAAGCATAAGGGAAAAGATGTCAATGCAAACAGTTTTTCCCAAATGATCCCTAAAGAAGACTCAAACCATATCATTCAATCATACATTGAACAATTCACAATTATGGAATATTGTTCTAGTTTTTAGCACTTGGATAAGAAAATATTGTATTAATTTTCGGTGAAAAATACAAATGAGTAGCTTCCAAGTAAAGGTGATGGTGACTATACTTAGGGAACCATCCTAGAAATAGGGGTGCCTTATTAAGGTATTAGGTGATTTTAATTTAAGAAATTATTAGGTACTCGAAAGGGTTAATTAGTGACACTCTTGAGGTTGATAAACCGGGTTTGAGGACTTTTAACCTAGCCTACCACATCACCAACATTAAGAATTTGCATCAAGTCATCACACCCCCGTCCATAAGTTGCTCTTAGGAAAGCATAATTCCATGATCCGCGTCTAATTGACTATACTTTAATTATTTGTAATCCCGAATTAATACTTGAAAACCCCAAAATAAAAATTAGGTGTGATATTTTCCAAACCCCCCATTTTTATCATCTTGTACTCTAGCTTTGAGTATGGCAAGAATCTATTATTTCAAGCTAATTAGATAGCCACTCACATTGTTCCTCATGGATTCGACCCCAACTTAAAAATTGGGTAAATATATTGATGATGACTGTTTTTCATTTAAATTGACATGTAAGTTGAGCGTTTAAAAAATAGCACCATTGCCGGGGAATAATTTGGCATATTGAGATAGTTTGAATTTTTATCTTATTTTCTTAAATTCAAACTTGTCAATATATGTTTGTTGTTTTCTTTTGTTTATTGTGTTAGGTAGATTTTCTTTTTTATTTACTTTTCTCTATGGAATCTCAAGACTACTATAATTTTTGTAGTTGGAAATCCTATCTTGACGATCCATGTCCATATTATGATGGACCCTACTTTTTGAGAGATTGCAGATATGTTCCCCGGAGAGAGATGGAATCACCATCTCGATACTATTAGGAGTATGGTTGTTCTTTATGTGTTGGTCGAGAGAGACATTAGAGTGACTGCCCAAATACACCCTCCCCTCATTGTGCTAACTCAATTTCTAGTTCTTTTTATAAGTTTGATAGGTATCATGAACCAATAAGGGAAGAACAATAAGCCAAGTCCAATAATTTTGAAGCAATGCTTCAAACTATTTTGGATTTGGTAACTACAACGGGGGATAATGTGGAACACATACATCAATCCATGGGGGCACGTAAAGATGAGATATCAAAGATAGAGGAAATGGAAAAGGAAATAAATATTATAAATACCATCACCTTGCCCACTTCCCAAGAAGAGGTGAATTATGACAAGAAACCAAGCTATGTAGTCAAGGATGCACTTGTTAGTGAAGAGTCCTTAGTGATTTTTCAATAAACCAAACATAATATTATTGAAGATGCCAAAATCGAGGAAATGATCCAAGAGTCAAAAGAAGAAACCAAGCAAATCTCTTATGATGACTCTTTGTTATATCGGGGTAAATATTCTAATAAGAATTCAAATCCTGTAATACCTCAAATTTTCTTTAAGTCAAATCTAGTCTCTATAACATTTAGTGATGACTTCCTAAATAATTAATTATCATGTGAAAAATTTAATTATCTTTGCAATGATACATATTTCGTCCAACTCCGATATCAGAGTAAAAAGTTATGGACATTTTACGGAGAACTGTTGGAACTGCCCAGAAGCGACGGTTAGGCCAACAGACTATCGAGCTAGCGACAGACCATCACCTAAACCATTTTGACTAAGGCAGTGAACCCATCTTCTAGCCAAGTGCGACGGTCAGGGCCAACGGACCATCGAGACAGCGATAGACCTTCGAATTGACCCCGAATTATACCAGACCAGAGCTAATAGCTTCATTACTCATCTTTAACACCTAATTAGGGTTTCTCTCAAAGATCAATCCCCAAGAACAAGAAACCCTAGGTGTTTAATTCTAAGTCAAGAATTCAAGCTTTCCTCCACCAATCTTTAAGAAATTGTCCACCCAGGTAGGTCAAGTATTGATTCTTGGGTTCCTTTTACCCATGAAGCTCGAGAAGCCCTATTTGAAATATAAACTTTGCATTCCATGGTATGAATTGAATTATATCTATGTTTATGTTGTTGTTTGATTTCCAAGTTGAAGTCTTTAACAATAATTATGAAAATATGTTAGTATGTGGTTGAAATTCTTGCATTGGAAGTGCAAAATGTTTCCATGATGTATTATTTCAATATATGCATGCAAGGTGTTTGATAAAATGCCTAAGATAATAGGAATTATGCCATAGGACTCATTTGTGACCAAAATTGATGAATCTATATTTATCCCTTATGTTCAATATGACTCTCACATTATTATTATGCTATGAAATGGATTGCCATAATGCTCATGAGATTAGGATTATGAAATTATGATATGTTTACATGCATTCCTATTTATGGGTAAGCTTATAACATGCGAATACTCTATGATACTCCCATATGATTGTACTATAAATTGTTGATTCTGGTCATGTGTCATGAAGTGTCATGTATTTTTAGTTTCATGCTATCGAGTACTCGGGATACTTGTACCCAAAAAAATTTCTGTGTGCCTAGGGACAATGTCAGTTTCATGATAATCTCAATTATGCCATGATCAGTAGTATTCTCTATTAGTTTCAAAACTCTATAGAATTCAGTCAGTCACATAACTCAGGAAAACTTAGTAAACTCAGTAATCTCAGTAGTCTCAATAATATCAGTCAGATATCAGATCCAATAATATTCTGTCATTCAATGAAACTCAACGAACATCATCCAATATAGTTCATTTAATTATGTTTAGTGTCTATTCAGATGGAAATAGGATTTAGCACCGAGTGAGACCAAGGATGGGAACTCACCTGTTATTAGAGGGTGTGATTCTTAGAAGCAATCCTTCTACTCTAGAACTACATAGCTCACATAGGTTGACAGATCAAACCTGCTAGATAAGGGTAGATGAGGTAGCTTAACCTATTAGATAAGTGTCCTGCCTTTCTCATTAGAGTACCTATTAGAGGAGGGTCACTCTAAGCTTGTCCTTACCGGTGGTGAGGTATTTACACACTTCCAATTGAGGTTATAGATTCAACCCCATCTCAGGTATAATAGCATATTAGGGGCATCTAAGTTAGATGACAACTTCCTAAAGTTACAGTCTCAGTCTCAGTAATAGAACTTAGATAGTTCTACAAAATTCAGGACTATCGATACAGTCACCCTTCTCAGTATGGAACTCAACTAGTTCTATCAAAAATAAGACTGTCAGACATACTCTTTTAGATAATAGTATATCAGTTATATGAAAACTTATGTTATTAGTATTCAGATTCATTGATGTTATGATCTTAGTTACAGTTCACATATTTATGCAAGTATTCTCACGTTCATGTTACTCAGTCAATTAGTATTTTTCATTCAAATAAACCCCTTGCATTTATCTTACCTCACTTGCATACGTGTACATTCAATCGTACTAAGGCATTTGCGCTACGGTGTTTGGTACCATAGTTTTAGAAGTACGAGCTCCAAAGCACCCTTCGTAGATTAGACATTTAGTAGCCAGACTAGCACTTAATCCTTATCATTTGAGGATAGCATGATTTTTTTATTACTTTATTATTCCAGTAGTCTATTGTTAGTTTGGGACATATCCCATCAACTCCCTTATTTTTATATAGTTTAGAGGTTATTAGACTAGCATGTTCAGACAGTTATCTTAGTCATTTTGGTGTTGATATATTGTATTTCTAGATATTATATTTTATCAAATATTTGAACATTATGGCCTTTTAGCCTTATATTCTGTATTAATATAGTATGTTATGAAGTGCTAAGTTATAGATATCAGTCACGGGTTAGCTTGTGGTCCTTCAGAGGTCATGAGCACCGTATGACATTTCGGGTACTAGATTTGAGGAATTTCAAACTTGGTATTAGAGCCAAAAGTTTAATAATGTCCTAGGAAGTGTTAAAGATGTATGTAATAGAGTCTTGTACATGGGTGTGTTTTGCACCATAGTTATGTACAAGAGGCTATAAGATGTTTTAGGAATAGTTTCCTTTCTTTCTGTTACGCCAATGAGCATGAGCTTAAATTTATCTCTCAGTCTAAATTCATTTCTCCCTTTTCATTTACAAAACATGCCTCCCAAAAGAAAAAATTAGCCCGTCCAAGCAGATCCCTTAGAGGAACACGTTTCTCATGCAGAGTTCAGTGCTACATTCACTACTCTTGCTAACTCAGCTGTTGCTTAGAATAAATGGCCAATTGCTATATCGGCCAATCCAGTGGGCAACACCACTGCATCTAGGATTTGGGACTTCACCCGAGTGAATCCTCCAGTGAAAGTGAAGAGCTAGTTGTATATCAGTTGCAGGATGTTGCTCACACATTGTTCAAGTAGTGGAAAGTAGAAAGGGTTGGTGACGCAGGGCCCATAGAGTGGGAGGAGTTTGCCACTTCTTTTCTTAATAAATTCTTTCCCCTAGAGCTAAGGAAAGCTAAGGTGTTAGAGTTTATCAACCTCAGGTAGGGTAACATTATAGTAAAAGAGTATTCTCTTAAGTTTACACAATTAGATAGATATGATCCTCATGTAGTGGCAGAGAACAGGGCTAAGATGAGTAAGTTTATTTTTGAGGTGAATAATAATGTGGTCAATAAGTGCAGATCCGCAATGCTGATTAGTGAGATGGACATATCCAAGCTTATGATCCATGCTCATTAGATGGAAGAGCAGAATATTAAGATGAGGGAGAAGAAGAATAAGAGAGGAAGGACAAGTAGTTTTAACTTTTCTCAACCTATGTTAGAGGGTGAAAGTCGTTCTTAATTCCACCCAAAGTCATCCATTCCAACTCCTTCCTCAGCCAGTGCTCTAGTTCTTATGTTCAGGGAGGGTAACAAAGATAGGGCGCCAGGCACTAAGTCTCAGGGCAGTGTTAGAAGTGCCCGAACCTATCCTCTTTGCCAAAAATATCGCAAGAACCATAAGGGTTCTTGCAGAGGTGGCAGTGATGTTTTTCTTTGGATGTGGCAAGCCAGGACAAAGAGTTAGAGATTATCCCCAGCCGGTCCTCAAGGTCAGTATAGTCGCCCTCCAACTCAGTTTGGTCGCTCGAATCAGCAGGGTGCCACTACCAGCGCAACCAGTGGGCAATGCCCAAATAGACTATATGATCTTTAATCCCGACAAAATCAGGAAAATTCTCCTAATATGGTTACTGGTACATTACAGATCTTTCATGTGCATGTTTATGCCTTGCTAGATACAAGAGCTTTTCTATCTTTTGTTACTCCCTATATAGCAGTTGGTTTTGGAGTCAGTCCAAAATTTCTAGCGGAGCCCTTTTTAGTCTCTACCCCAGTGGGTAAAACTATCATAGCCTAACGGGTAAATAGGAACTGTCTGATAATGGTATCTTAGAAAGTCACTTCAACAGACTTAGTCGAATTAGAGATGACTGATTTTGATGTCATTCTCATCATAGAATGACTTTATTCCTACTATACCACAGTCCACTGCAGAAATAGAGTTATCCAATTTAAGTTTGCGAATGAACCCGTACTGGAGTGGAAGGGTAGTACTTCAATTTTTTGAGGTCAGCTTTTTTTCTACCTTCGAGCATGGAAAATTATATCTAAGGTATGTGTCTAACATCTTGTTCAAGTTAAGGACGCTAGTTCTGAAAATCCCAGTCTCAAATCTGTCTTAGTAGCAAATGAATATTTATATATCTTTCCCAAAGATCTTACCGGAATTCCTCCTAAAAGGGAAATAGTCTTCGGCATAGACCTTATTCTAGATACTCAGCCTATATCTATTCTTTCATACAAAATGGCACCTGCAAAACTCAGAGTGTTGAATGATCAGTTAAAGGATCTCCTAGATAACGGTTTCATCAGACCCAGTGTGTCCCGATGGGGCACACCAGTCTTATTCAAGCACAAGAAAGACGGTTCTCTCAGAATGTGTATAGACTACTATCAGCTCAATAAAGTCACCATCAAGAACAAGTATCCACTTCCTAGAATCAATGACTAGTTCGATCAAACTTTAAGGTGCCATCTATTTTTCTAAGATAGACCTCAGATCAGGCTATCATTAGCTTAAGGTCAAAGAATGTGATATTCTAAAAATAGCTTTTGTACTCGGTATGGTCACTTCAAATTCTTAGTCATGTCCTTTGCTCTTACCAATGCCCCAGCAACCTTCATGGACTTGATGAATCATGTTTTCAAGTAGTACTTGGACACGTTCGTCATAGTCTTCACATATGACATTCTTGTCCATTCTCGCAATGAGCAGGATTATACAGACCATCTCAGAATAGTATTCCAGACTCTCAAAAATCATCAGTTGTTTGCCAAATTCAGTCAGTGTGAATTTTGGCTAAGGTTAGTAGCATTCCTTAGTCATATTATTTCCGGTGATGGCATTAGAGTTGATCCTTAAAAGACTGAAGCAGTAAGAAACTATCCTCGCCTTATTTTTCCATCAGATATCAGGAGTTTCTTAGGGATGGCTGGCTATTATAGACGGTTTGTTGAGGGATGATCTTCTATTGAATCCCCTATGTCCAGATTGACTCAGAAGAAAGTTAAGCTTCAGTGGTCAGATCCTTGCGAAAAGATTTTCAGCAGTTGAAGACTCGACTTACCTCAGCTCCAATTTTGACTATTCTAGACGGTTCAGATGGATTCGTAATGTACTTTGATGCATCTAGAGTAGGTTTGGGTTGTGTCCTCTAGCAGCATGGTAAGGTCATAGCCTATGCCTCTAGACAACTTAAACCCTATGAGAAGAATTATCTAACTCATAATCTTGAGTTACTAGCCGTATTTTTTACCTTAAAGATTTGGAGGCATTACTTTTATAGTGTTCATACAGATATATTCACTGATCACAAGAGCCTTCAGTACATATTCTTTCAAAAAGATTTTAACCTCCATCAAAGAAGGTGCTTAGAGCTTTTGAAAGATTATGACATGAGTGTCCTTTATCATCTAGGCAAGGCCAATGTAGTGGCCGATGCTCCCAGTAGACTTTCTATGGGTAGTGTTACTCATGTTGAGGACAGTGAGAAGAAGTTAGCTCAAGAATTCCATCAGCTTTCTCGACTAGGTATCTACATAATTGATTTAGTAGAAGGTAGTATATGGGTTCAGAATAGTTCAAAATCATCTTTAGCATCCGAGGTAAACGAAAAGCAAGATAGAGATCCCAGTCTTACTAAGTTGAATGAGTTGGTAAAAGACTAGAAGGTTGAGGTTTTCTCCTAAGGAGGAGATGGTGTTCTCCATTGTCAGGGTCATCTTTGTGTTCCAGGTGTAGATGACATCAGGCAATGAATTCTTGCAGAAACAATTAGTGCATTCTCCCCTATTCATCTAGGGGACACTAAGATATACCATGACTTGCGGGAGATATGTTGGTGGAGTGGGATAAAGAGAGATGAGGTAGAGTTTGGGGGTAAATGCTCTACATGTCAGCAGGTCAAGATAGAGCATCAGAATCCTAGTGGGTCCATACAGGTATTTCGTATTCATACTTGGAAGTGGAAAGATGTGAACATGGACTTTGTGATGGGTTTGCATCATACTCGTCGCTAGCATGATTTAGTGTGGGTCATTGTAGATAGAATGACCAAATCAGCTCATTTACTTCCAATCCATACCTCTTATTCAGTCAAAGATTATGCCAAACTCTATATCAGTTGGTCAGATTGCACGGCGTTTCATTATCTATTGTCTCAAATAGAGGTACCCAGTTTACCTCTCATTTCTGGAAAGTACTCTAAAAGGTTCTCGGTACCCGAGTTCATCTCAGTATAGCCTTTCATCCTCAAACAGATGGTCAAGTAGAAAGGACTATTCAGACCTTTGAAGATATTCTAAGCGTGTGTGTAATTAATTTCAAGGGTAGTTGGGATGACCACTTGCCTTTGATTGAGTTTTCTTACAACATAAAACTGTCATTCAAGTATTTAGATGGTTCTATTTGATACTCTGTACTATAGGAGGTGCAGATCTCCAATCGGTTAGTTCAAAGTGGGTGAGGCCAAGTAGTAGGGCCTGACTTGGTATTCGACACCTTATAGAAAGTTCAGTTGATTAGAGAAAGATTCTGGGCTGCTCAAAGCCGATAGAAATCTTATGTAGATGAGTGCAGAAAGGAACTCGAGTTCGATATTGGTGATTATATGTACTTGAAAATATCTCCTATGAAGGGAGTGAAGTAATCCGGCAAGAAGGAAAGCTCAGTCCCCGATATGTTGGTCCCTTCAAAATTCTCAGTCGTTTCGGCAAGGTAGCTTATGAGCTTGAATTACCTTCAGATCTAGCCTCTGTTTATCTGGTGTTCCATGTCTCCTTGCTAATGATATGCATAAGTGATCCAGCAGTTGCAGCTCCGGTACAGGGCTTAGACATTTAGAACAATCTTTCTTTCGATGAGATCTAGTCAAAATTCTTGACTACCAGACTCGAAGACTGAGGAACAAAGAAGTCCCTCTAGTGAAAGTTCTTTGGTGGAATCAGTCTGCTTAGGGAGCTACTTAGGAAGCATAATAAGACATGCGGACCAAGTATCCTTACCTCTTCTTCGCAAACTCAGACTCAGCCCAAGGAAATAGGTTTTCTTAAGATTATTAAATTTCATCTTCAGATTTCAATTATAAACTTTGTATCAAATACCTTTGCATATCTAGTCATCTGTTTATGTATCATGTTAGTCACGTATTCATGCATGAGATATGCATTCTCATCATGAGAAACTCAGATTCTCAGTAATTTTAAGCATGCATTCGTAGAGACTATCCATCACATATCCAAGCATCAGACATGCATATTCCGTATGAGATTTTAGTATATTAGAAGTTCCAGTCATATATACATGTTTAAATGTTCATGTCACTTAAGTAAGATCAGTGTATAAGTTTTCCCAGTCTGGTCATTCCCATTCGAGGATGAATACTCCCAAGGGGATGATATTGTAATACCCCAAACTTTCTTTATGTCAAATCTAGTCTCCAGAAGAGTTAGTGATGACTTCCTAAATGATTAATTATTTTATGGAAAATTAAAATAGCTTTCCAATGATATCAATTTTATCCAAACCCAATATCAGAATAAAAAGTTATGGACATTTTTACAGAGAACTGTCGAAACTTCCTAGAAGTGACGGTTAGGCCGATGGACCATCGAGCTAGCAACAGACCACCGCCCAAACCATCACGACTAAGGCAGTGAACTCATCATCTAGCTAAGTATGATGGTTAGGACCGATGGACCATCGAGCTCTATATGAACCATCGCCCAAATCATAGTAGACGAGGTAGAAAGTTTAGCTTCTGGCCAAGTGTGACGGTCAAGACCAACGGACTATCAAGACAGCGATGGACCATGGAACAAACCATCGCTACTTCTTATCACCAATTTTAAGCACTTTTTAAAAGAGTATTTGGATCTTTTTCCACCCATTTTTACCCCTAATTATACCAGACCAGAACTCATAACTTCATTATTCATCTGTAACACCAAATTAGGGTTTCTCTCAAAGATAATCCCCAAGAACAAGAAACCCTAGGTGTTTAATTGTAAGTCATGAATTTAAGATTTTCTCCACCAATATTTAAGAAATCATCCACCCAGGTATGTCAAGTGTTGATGCATGGGTTCCTTTTACCTATGAAGCTCAAGAAACTCTTTTTAAAATATAAACTTTGGATTCAATGGTATGAATTCAATTATATACATGTTTATGTTGTTATTTGATTTCCAAGTTGAACTTTTAAATGATTATCATGAAAATATGTTAGTATGTGGTTGAAATTCTTGCATTGAAAGTGTAAAATGTTGCCATGATATATTATTTCAATATTCATGCATAAGCATAAAGTTATGCATGGAAGGTTTTTTGTAAAATGCCTAAGAGAATAGGAATTATTCCTTATGACTCATTTGTGACCAAAATTGATGAATCCATGTTTCTCCCTTATGTTCGATATAACTCTTACGTTATTGTTATACTTAGTAATGGATTGACATAATGCTCATGAGATTAGGCTTATGAAATTATGATATGTTTACATGCATTCTTATTCATGTGTAAGCTTATAGTATATGAATACTTCATGAAAATCCCCAATGATTGTAATATGAATTGTTGACTAAAGTCATGTGTCAAAAAGTTTCATGTCTTGTCAGTTTCATGATATCGAGTCCTGGGGGTACTTGTACCCAACAATTTAGCTGTGTGCCCAGAGCCAATGTCAGTTTCATGATAATCTCAATTGTTCTATGACCAGTCATATTCTCAGTAAATTTCACAACTCAGTAAAATTTAGTCAGTCACATGACTTAGGAAACCTCACTAAACTCAGTAAGATCAATAATCTCAGTAATCTCAGACAGTTATTAGATCTCAGTAATATTCTATCAGTAAACGAAACTTAATGAATGCAGTCTAGTTATGTTCTGTTAATCATGTTCAGTGTCTATTCAGATGGGAGTAGGATTTAGCACCAAAAGAGCCCAAGTATGGGAACTCACCGGTTATTGGATGGTGTGATTCTTAGAAGTAATCTTCGTGCTCCAGAACTATGCAGCCAACCTAGTTTATTACATTAAACCTACTGGATGATGAAAGATGAGGTGGATTAACTTATTAGATAAGAGTCTCCCCATTCTTATTAGTGTACCTATTATAGGAGGGTCACTCACAGCTTATCCTTACCTATGGTGTGGTATTGACAATGTTTGAATTGGGGTTATAGATTGGACCCCAATGTAGCTATAATAGATTATTAGGGTCATGTCAGTTAGATGACTACTTCCCACAGTTACAATCTCAGTCTCAGTAATAAAACTCAGATAGTTCTATAGAATTTACGATTGTCAGATATAGTCACCCAGCTTAGTACGGAACTCAACTAGTTCTATAAGAAATAGGACTATCAGACACAGTCATTAAGTTAATAGTATATCAGTTATACAAAAATTTATATTATCAGTATTTAGATTCAGTGATGTCATGATCTCAGTTACAGTTCACATATTCATGCATGTATTCTCATGTTTATGTTACTTAGTAAGTTACTATTGTTCTTGCATATCAACCCCTTGCATTCATCCTACCTCAGTTGCATACGGGTATATTCAATCGTACTTAGGTATTTGCATTATAGTATTTTATACCATAGGTTCAGAAGTATAAGTTCTAGAGCATCCTTAGAAGATCAGATGTTAAGTAGCCAGACTAGCAGTGATTCCTCATCATTTGAGGATAGCATGATTATTTTATTACTTTATTATTCCAGTAGACTAGAGTTAGTTGGGAATATAACCCATCAACTCCCTAGTTTTTAGACAGTTTAGAGGCTTTTAGACTAGCATGTTCTGATAGTTAATTCAGTTATTTTGGTACTGATATACCATATCTCTAGATGTAATGTTTTTTGGATATTTGAACATTATGGCCTTTCAGCCTTTTATTCTATATTTATATAGTATGTTATGCAGTGCTCAGTTACAAATATTAGTCATGGGTTAGCTTGTTGTCCTTCGGGGTCCTGAGCATCGTGTGGCATTTCAGGTACAATATTCAGGGCGTTACAATTCCAAAATTAAGGGATAAATCTCATTAAAACCACTTCTCAATTTTGTGCTTAGAGGATGCGATGATATACTTAGGCAAATGATCAAATTTTGGGGAAAATTTGTGCCATCCCTACGTTGTGGAATTTGACATTACATTAGAGCACATGGAAAACCCACCATCGAAACCCAAGAAACTCGTTTCCAATGTACAACTTGTGGCCTATTCCTGTTCCAACCATTACCTAAGGTGCTAAACCAAACAAATTGATGTGATGTTAGGTAAAAGGTTCAATTCTTCGAAGTGGCAATATAGAAGCTTCATTCTCAGGTCCCCACCTTTATCTAGCTTCACCTTGAAAGATTTGAATCTTATGTTCCTCTGCCGCTCAACTCAAATTGAGTGAAAGTTGGGACGATGATTCAAATCTTCTAAGAGAAAACACAAATGATAGTTGGAAGGGTAGTTTGCCACAAATGATCGAAAGAAACCCATCATGCCACAAAAGTGGCACGTATCATTTTATTTATGCATGATACAGTAGATTTTACTTTTTTTTTTGCATAATACATGAAATTGTTGTACTATGAGGAGTGTTTATTGAAATTGAAAATGAAAAATAGTAAATTATCATGTTTTGAACTAAATAATGAAGTATAGGGGACATAAAATTTGATCTCATTTACTATGATCACTACTCGAGTAACTGCGATTGTGGTAGCCGAGTGTCTATCATCACAGAATTAGGACCGAGATTACGGTTGAATCAGCTTAAATGACCATTTGACTGCCACTCTGTCCATACACAACCCATTTAAAATTCTCTCAAATTCTCTCCAAATTTTAGCAATTTGTTGAGTGTTCAAGTGTGCATTCTAATCTATTTGAATCATCTTATTCGGTATATTGTCTCAACTCTCTCATTTTATTGTTGTTTTAGGCTTGGAACTTGTAGTTTAGGAAAAAGCTGACAATGTTTTTTTCAATGCTAAATCTATGCATGAATATTATTATTATGGTGGTTATCTATATTCGTTGGTGTACACACAAATGGGGAAGTCTTGAGTACCCAAAATTAGGCCTAAAATTATTAAAATTATTGTGTACACCACGTGTTTGATCTATGGCCCCAATGATTTCCATGTTAATTTCTTTAAGTTTTAGGGTATAATAACACATTTCATGTTTAATTTCCTTGAAAATGATGGTTATATGACTAGTTGGAATACAACTCTTTGGTTTAAATCTTGAATTTTAGCATTGTTGTAGAAACTATCAAAGATGGTCTAAGTTACCGCAATTGTGGTCGTCGGGGCAACAATCGGAAAGCTATGATCGCGTTAAATGGTCAGCAGTGGCGACACCATGATCGCAGTTAATATTTTGTGACTGCCATAAGAAAGAGCTATTTACTACTAAAACCAACATTTCTGCACATGCATTTTTCATCCCAAATCCCCCTATAACATTGCAATATATGCTCATCTAACTAATCTAGCATAGTTTTGGTGTGAGAATGCTACTAATGGTCTAAATTGTGTATCTTATAGGTACTCAGCCACAAAGTAGGAGACATTGACAATATTATGTCAGTTGAATGTCATAACCTATAATATTTTGACCTCCTAAGGACTAAATTACTTTTAGAAAGACGTATTTGCTTAGCATAGTCTCTCCTACAAACCCAGTGATTAGTATATAGAGAGAGGAAGTGCATTTCATAAAAGAGCATATCAATGAGATATATGGGCTCCCGAATGAGGAAATGGATCAGTTCTAGGAAAATGGTGCGATTTAGGGATGTGGATGGTGAATATATTAAGTACTGGCAAGAAAGATCCCTGGGCTACCAGCAAGAGAGGCATTTTTGTGAATGACTATAGAATAAAGGCCAAACTTTGGTTGAATATAATTTGCATCAGAGTGTCGCCTTCTACATATATGATGGCTATTACATACTTACACATGCGGTTGGTGGCCTATATCTTATCTGGAATTGATTTGAACATAGGAAAGATTTATATCTCAGAGTGGAGAGACATCAAGAGCCAATGGGGTAGTTGTGAAGAAGGGGAGAAGTGGAAGACTATACTGCAGAAATATGGGTGCATCCAGGCCCCTGAATCTACCTATTCTAAAGCCACTAAAGAAAATTGAGGCTAGGGTTCTTCAAAGGTTTTCATGTAGAAGCTCAAGAGTCAAGTTTACTCCATGAATCTTCCTAAATAAGGGATAATACTCTTCCCTTATTGTTTATTGATAAATATCATATTTTTAAATTGATATTACGATTCTTAAATGGTGGTTTTGAAAACCAAAATTGAGGGTTTTTTAGCCAATGGTTAACTCTGGTTTAATCTTTGTTTAACTTTTGTTTATACATATTTTTAGTGATAGTTTACATATATTGGTTTTTGGTAATTTTGGTTTAACAAATGGGTAACCCTAAACTTGATAATTTTTACTTTGGTTTCTTTATTGTTGATGATATGCCCTCAAAGTATTTGTGAAAACTTCTAAACTGGTCACATGTTAATGGTGTTTTGAACTAAGGCATTAGCCTAATGTATATAAATGGTTGGTAAAGGCCTTATTGTCAATTTGATGATTTAACTAGTAACCTTAGTGGTTTAGTTGGCTAAAAGCATTTGAGTCACTAAACAATAAATTTAATTATGTCTATGCTGTATAAAGGGTTCCAGTGCCTAATATTTGAATTGAACAATTGTCTTTGTTAGATATTAGGTTTGAGTCCCAAAGTCAAATGAAGGATTTGTTAATTGATAATGGAAATGGCATATTTTACGCTTGCAAGTGGAGTTGGTATGATGATATCATTGAAGTTCCTTTTATAAGTAATTAGCTAAATAGTTGTGTACGTGAAATGATTGTTTTAAATAGGGATTTAAGAAGGTTGTGTGGCATGACCGTGAAAGTAGAGTCCAAAGGACTAACACTTAAAACTACGCTACCCGGTGTGGGAGTCTCTATGACCGGGTGGTTCGAGTCCCCCAAATGAAAATATGAATGGGAGGTTCGAGTCCCTATAATACATGTATTTGTGAATAAGTCACCTATATTATTCAGAGAGGTTCGAGTCCCTTATATAGACATATAATAATTTTTATATTCTCTAGTTCGTGTGGCTACACGCACTGAGGACCTTTCAACTAGGGAAGATTTTATCCCATGCGACCCGTAGGTGCCTTTTTATAAGATGATGATGCTACACAACCTAGGTTAACGATTTAATAGTTCATACAAAATCTTATTTCCTACACGACATGGTATATATGTATATGTATATATTGCATTAGTTATATGTATTGCTTTATTGGATTTAAACTATTCGCATTATTCTATCATTATAATGGATTTGAAGCTAGCACTCTAACTGCAAATAATCTTCGACGTTGTATCCCCACGCAATACAGGTGTTTATCATAGTACACTACCTACTCAATGATTGGACTCGGGAACAATTTATGTTGACTTGAAGTGGTGAGCTTCCATACTTTAGAAATCTCTATTTGTTATTTTGAGTTTTATTTTGTCTTTATTGATTTAAACTATGATATTGGTTTGGTTTGTGGCTATGGTCGGGGCATGTTCCTATCGGATATTCTTGGATTTCCTTTAGTGGGGTTGTATGAAAAAATTGTGGACTTAGGTGTGTTATGGTATGGATATGGAAATTGTTAATATGTTGATTTTGTTATTGTTGTTTGTTGGGTATTAGATGGTTTGACTTGTTTTGGTTGGTCATGGTGTTGGACATATTCCAAAGTCTTTTTTATTTTAATCACCTTATCTTGGTAAATATTGGTTGGTTGGACTGGTTTGCAGGGCAATCTCTGGTCTATGTGAGGCCCATTATGTAAAGAACTTGGTTAGGGTCGTGTCAAATTGGTATCAGAGCCTAGGTTCATGGCTAGTTGGGTGTCTACAAAGTTGTGTTGAGTAGAGTCTTTTTTAAGGGTGTGTAGAACTCCATACTTACAAGGGAGAGGTTACGAGACATTTAGGAATATTTCACTTTCTTATTGTCTTATTTCAAGCTATAGAGTCTAAGCTCTTGGTTTCTTCTAATTTCTATGTGCTTGTTTTTTAGATCATGCCTCTTCAATGATTTAAAGCTCACAGAAATTCCTTTTTCCAAAATAGGGATGATTTTGATGTGACATGCTCTAGTTATGGAGTTTAGAACTGACCTAGGGGTTCGGTTGCTGATTATTTTGAGTTCCACTAGTTCCCTTTAGTCCTCCTCAGGCTCCCCAGGTTTACAAAATAATTGTTGAGTTTTGTCAGTCTATACATATGATAAATCAATTATAATCTTCTCAAGATAAGCATAGTGTATCTGCTACTCCATTTTCTGAGGCAACAAGGTTTGGCTAGTTCATGAGATTGAGTTCTCCAACTTTTATCGGTGTTAAGGTGGTAGAGCATTCTCAAGGTATTTTGGATGAAATTGAAAAGATCCTTTTAATTATTTAAGCCATGAATAAATGGGCGTGTAGTTTGCAGCCTATCAATTGAAGGATGTGTATTACTAATGGTATGAAGAATGGGATCATGCAAGGGGTAATGGTGATGATTCCTTTTTGTGTAATCATTTTTGTATTGCATTTCTAGACCACTTCTTTCCTCAAGAGTTTAGGGAAGCAAAATAGAAGGAGTTTGTTTAATTGAGGCAAGGTAAGACTCAAGGAGTATGCCTTGAAGTTTCACCAATTATATTGGTATGCTCCTGAGATAGTTTCTAGTATCGGTGCTAGAATACGTAAGTTTGCTTTTGGACTATCTCATGAGTTGATTTTTTATAGTAAGCCTGCTTTGTTGATCAAGTACATGAATATCTCTATGTTGGTGGTATACATGCAACAAGTAGACAAGGAGAATAGGAAGCAGTCAAAGTTTGGTGAGAGGCAGGGGAAAAAATTTAGGCTTTTTAAGTAGAGTGGTGTAGATAGTGGTAAGTGGCGAAAGAATAAGTAAGGGAGTATTGGTCCATTCTCCAAAACTAGAGCTCTTTATCCGAAGCCAACATATGATCGTCGGTTTTAAGATGATAGTAGGTCTCAAACACACAGTGCTCAATCTCAAGTAAGTCAGGCTTAGTTGGCTCCATCCCACCCTCTGTGCAAACTTTGTGGGCGGTCAAACCATGGATTCTATGTGGAATGTAAGAGCATATGTTTCTAATGTGCTCAGATTGGTCACATATGGCCCAACTGTCGTGTTACAGTGGCTATATGGGTTAGTGTTACACCCTAAACAGGCCTCGATGCATGTAGCCGCATAAACCAGAGATATGAAAGGAGTATGGGATAATCGTGTACCCTTCTCTCTCCATGATACATATATACAAGTGTAACTTTTGGGATTCCCAAAAACCCATAAGTTTATTTTGTGGTCGCGATGACCAATCCTCATGTCGGCAAACATGATTTTCTAGTATCCATCCATTTGACTCATGCCTTCACGGTTAGCCATCATAACCCACCATTATTTCCCAATTAAAACCATTGTCGCATAACTAAACCTACAATGGCATTTATTATTAACCAAAGCTATAAGAAGTGGTATCATCATACCGACTATTGCTTGCAAGAAATGTCACATTTTAAAGAAGAAAGGATCCCCATGTACCCATAGATTACATTGCTAAGTTAACTTGGGGAATTCACATATACCTTAGTAGGCTTTTATTAAAACAAACCATTACTACCAAGATATTACCATTTAGTCATTTAAAATCACTTAAGACTATCCAAACAAATTTACGGTTCCATAACCACTTTATTTTAAGTTGTGGGTACATGAGAGGTTAAGAGAGGAAATATCCATAATACACCTAACCTAAACTGTACAAATTTTCCACAGGAGGGTACGACCACACCACTCCGTCCATACCCTTCCATAAGAGTGGTACCCACCACTTGTACCCTAGGCATCCCTTGGATCCCAAAAACTGTCCAACATATGACCACAAAGTCTCACTCGTACCCAACTATACGACCAGTACCCTTTTACCCATAACATAATCAAGAGGGGTTTGACACTGTCCAACATACAAGTTAGACTATACCACTTGTACACTATCGTCATGACTCGTGGTGAGCCACTCATACTCAGATCAAAGTTAAGTTACAAAGTTTTAGATTAAGTGAAGGAAAATCCAATTCAATGACCTATCACAAACCATATAACTTGTAGCCACCTAGTTATACCCATACCAGAAACTCAACCACCCAATACTGGACAACATACAACTGGGTTTCCTAACCCGTACCCACACCATACGACTAGTATGGCTAGTCATATGATGTCCAAAAAGTCTATAACCTAGGAAATTTCTAAGGATCAAGATCAGGGTGTTTTAATTCTCCCAAACTTGGATCATTCATCATTGAATGATGGGTAAAGTCAAGCACACGTATAAGTTAACACATCATTACACCTCAATCAATTGTTTAACCAACTTAAATAACAAAATGCAAGGAAAGAAACCTTTTCTATAATCAAAACTAGAAAAAAAGGATGTTACGAATAACACATACCTTAGGCATGAATATATAGATTCAAAAAAAATGAAAATTCTTGGACTTCATGTACTCTTCCACTTCCCAAGTATCCTCTTCAACCTTGTGGTACCTCCATAGAACCTTTATCGAGGGTAGGTCCCTGGTCCATAATCAATGAGCTTAATAATCTAAGATCTCAATTAGGATCTTCTCATAGGATAGAGAATTTGAAATACCAATATCCTTGATAGGCACTACTTAATACGAATCACCAACATATATCCTTAACATGGAGACATGGAATACCGGGTGAATAGAGCTCAAACATTACCCACCCTTCTCAAAATTAAATAAGGACCAACATACTAGGGACTGAACTTCAATTTCTTCCCAAACTGAATCACTCCCTTCGTGGGAGACACCTTCAGGAATACCCTATACAAAACCTCAAACTCCAAGTCACTATATCTTACATCCGCATAGGACTTTTGGCGACTCTAGGCAGCCTTAAGGCTATCCAGAGTCACCTTCACCATCTTTATAGCCTGATATACCAAGTACAGACCAATCATATTTGCCTCACTAAGCTCAAAAAACCAAATAGGAGATTTATATCTCATACCATACAATGCTTCAAAAGGGGCCTTCCCGATACTAAAATGGTAGCTATTATTTTAACCAAGCTCTACAAGTGGTAGAGGCTCAATTCAGCTGCCACCATAGTAAATCACACATATATGAAGCATATCCCCAATGTCTGAATAGTCCTCTCTGCTTGCCCATACGAAGTAGGTGAAAAGAAGTACTAGACTACTCTTTATCCTAAACCATTTTTGAATTAACCACCAAAATTTAGATTAAAATTGCATACCATGATCAGAGATAAATGAAATAGGTTCCCCATTAAATTTCACAATGTTTTGGAGGTACAACACTGTATAATCCTCAGTCGTAAAGTTAGTCATTACTTGCAAAAAAGGAGGTTTCATGAACCAAACCAAGGTCCAAGCCATGACGAGTATCCCAAAACATGAAGTCTCGAGAGGCCTTCATATACACAATTCATAAACTATATGGAAATGCAAAAAGCAAAATGGGATCATGGTCATCCAATTTCAACAAAACCATATGATTATAATTTCAACAAGACCCAAATCTATCTAACACCTGTCTGTGAAATCTCTACTAACTAAAAGAAAATAACATCTGTTTGAAGATCGGAACAAGGCCCCTGGCTGGACCATAAACTAAAAACAATGGAATCATAAGATAAGGCCCTCCAAAATAAGGTTAGGCTAACCAACACCAATTGTCGGACAATGGTCTACAGCTTAGCGAGACCCCAGGACTGATCCTCAGATCCTAAAATATAGTGGATCAATACATGTATGCAGACCAATCAAAAATAACATTCTTTTATATAACATACGTGAGAGCAATTTATGAAATTTTTTACATACGACATATGAAAACACATAGGCATTCTTTAAATAATTGGAAACATTTCTTTAAAACCAGTACCCACTCTTTATGTTACTTCTAAGCTCGATGGTGTACCCTACAATCTATAATTCCTTGGCCTATATGGAATCCGTCCTTGACTCAGCGGCTAAGCCCCCAATCAAAGTTAGCCGGAAGGATTAAAGTAGGATTAAAGTATCTATAAAGGGGACACGCAAGATCACACAATAGGGTGCCAAAATATCCAATCAAATCAATATGTCATGGTAGTGCACAAGATCATAAAGCAGTTCTCTTAACCGTAGTCCTTATTTAAGATGACAAGAATCAAGGTACAAAAGATCACAAAGTAGGGTAGCATGATCCCATGTCGGCAAATCATTATTTGTAGCACTGCATCATTAAACTTGTACTTTCTTTGGGTAACCATCTAACTCTCTTTAGGTCCTTTTTTAACTTTTTATAAACATGCATCTTTCTGAATTCAAAATCTAAGTAATATCTGTATTTTAATCTATTCTGAATCTACTATGGTATTCATCTGTATGGTATCATCATAACAATACTTGCAAGTCATATATCAAAGCCATACATTATCATATTACAACTCTTTCATTTAAACAATTTTTAGACCATAGAGTCATTCAAATAGTACAATAGGATTTATGTTTCAAAAAATATGTCAAACCAAGAAAAGATTCTCTTTTTAAACATTTCAATAAATGGTAGTCAATTTCTCAAACAATTATGCAATTTCTTTGATTATCACATTTGACATTTAAAACAAAAAATTATCCCTCTCTACAATTCTCAACCAACATAATGTTCATATATGATAGTAAAATCCTTAGTTCATGCTTTAAGACATGCAATTGTGTAATCCATAAATTGTTAATCAAGAAATAACACCATAAGAGAGGGAAATATGTTATTCATGCTCCCATTTTGTATTCCAAAATTGAAAACACATATATACATATACAAAAGTAAAAATTCAAGTTTATGGAAAGGCCTCAAGACCAAAACATTCACAATGTATACTTCTTAATGTAATTCAAAAACCTTCATAAATATATGATTTCTCAGCATTCCAAACTATATTAAAATGATTTCATCATGCTCATGTAGTTTAGGAAAACCCCACATACCTTACATTACTTAGGTTGAAAGATGGAAATCCAAATCTTAATTTATTTCTTGTAAATCTTGAACAAATATTTTATTAGGTAATAAGGTTTATGCATGATTTAAGTTGTGGGGGTGGGTTTAGAGGTAAGCAAAATACAAAAATACATATAAAGAAACCAAAGAAAATTAAAGAAATCTTTAGTTGATCTCCCATCAATTAGGTGATGGCTCGTCACCTATGTTGTCACTTTTAGGCTTGAATTCCCCCTTACTGTCCAAGGCTGATGACTATAGCTGATCGGTTGTCACTTAGTTGATGGATCGTCAACCTAATCATCACCTAGTTGAAAAGTCATCAACTTCATCGTCACTTTTTGGCAGTCAAACACTCTGATGTAAAATAAGCATAACTTTCTACTCTGATATGGGATTAGGGTAAAACTGGTGGCATTCGAAAGAAGACTAAAAGAACTTTTATTTCATCTATAGTGGTACCTCTAAATCTTTATATATAAGAAGTTATGGTCCAGAGAAGTTGACCCATATTTAGACGTTCACTAAAACTTAAGCGATTGGAAAGTTTTAAGCTTGTCTTTGTGTTAGGGGACTTTTGTGGTCTTCATTCATATTCAAAGGCATTCAAACCATATACAATTGATCATCAGACATTTATTAACAAAGAATTATTGGGCTTGGGTCTATACGTATAGAAAAGGTGGTTTAAACTTTAGCCCAAAAGTGTGGGGAGTTATATTATCTCCCCCACTGGATTATTCATCCCCGAATAATGGGTAGAGATATGTTGAAGCTCCAAAAATCTAGAGTAAAGGATGTAACATTACTCTAAGAATTTTCTTTGAAGGAAACATGCGTAGACATCAAGATCAGCATTCAAGATGTCGGCAAGTGAATCGTGTAAGCATGAAGCATAAGATAATAAGAATTAACATAGAGATAACAATGCACATGAATTCTAGGGATAATAACCATCACAACATATTGTATGAGTTTATTTTGTAATCATAGGCTTGATTTCTATCGGTACTAATTATGAAATAAGATTTCGTGGATGATAGGGATCTAAGCATTCTCCATTGTACAGTTTAAAATATAATGAACCTTACTCAGAGGCACTACTCCACTATGCCCTAAATAATAAATTAACAACATACTTCATAATTTCCACGTATAATTCTCCCATCGTACATTGAAACACAAGAGTTTGAGTCCCCTTACGAAGTACTTTAATGTTGAAGACTAATTCAAAGGAAAGAGGTGCTAGCTTTAGCTATGTGGAAGACCCACAAATTTCTCTCATAGTCTGAGCCTTAGAGCGTATCAAGTAAAACGTAAATCCGGTCCAAAAAGGGTAAGATGTGTCTTCTAAAGTAAGAAGTATTTTGAACCATATATAATTTTTCTAATATAAATTTTTTGTCATGTAGTGAATTAAATAAGCTTTCCATCTATAGCAATTTTGTCAAAATCTAACATCGGACGAGCAAGTTATGGCTATTTTAGTGAAAATAGTCAGAACCGCCCAGGTGCGATGACCGAATTGATGGACCATTGAGCGTTCGATGGACCTTTGCCTAGCCCATCACAACCAAGGTAGTGAAGCCCATGTACGATGGCCAGGATGATAGACTTTCAACGCTGCAATGGACCATTGCTGAGATCGTCACGTAAGACATATGGTCTGATGGACCATCGGGTTTCCGATGGACCATCGGTTTGGCCATAACCACAAGGCAGTGTATTCTTTTCTTGGCTAATGTGCAACAGATGATCCAATGGACGATTAGACTGAACAATGGACTGTCGCTTCGACCATCGCAGCCCCCGTTCAACATTTTTAACCAATTTTTAAAAGGGCTTTTTGATTTTTTTCCCACTCTTTTCAATCCCTATTTATATCTGATCAAGGCTCAAAACTTCATTTCTCATCTCCAACATCAAAAAACTAGGGTTTCTGCAAAATTAAAACCTTTATTCTTCAAGAAAAATCAAGAAATCAAAAATCTCTTTAAGAGCATTTAAGAAAGAGTTTCTCTAAGGTATGTAGATGTTGATTCTTGGGTCCCTTTCATAAGAGAAGCTCAAGAAACCTTTTATAAAATTCAAAGATCTTATGTTTGTCGATTTTCATGATTCATGTGAGTTGAAATTGATGTTTTTGCTATTATTGAGTTTTGATTCATGTTTGTTTGCAAGGATTTTAAGATTTGACCCTAGTATGTGATATTCATGTGATGTTCATGATAAACCCTCTTCAAGTTGCTTGTTAAGTGATGTGCTCATGTCAATTAGGTGTAGAAATTTTTTAATAAGAAAAGCATGCTCCCCATATGTTTGATAAAATACTTATGTGAAGGAATTAGAACCATTATAGTATGTTGACTAGAAATCTCCAATTGTGTGCAAGCCCATGCATGTCAAGTGTTTATTGAAAAGCCTTAGTCAATGAATTATGAAATGATAGCATGAAATTCCCCAATTATGTGTTCTTTGATGCATGCTAAGACTTTAATACATGCCAAGTGTTTGATGTAAGACCTTGTTGAATGGAGTATGATCCAATAGCATGTCCCCCTATGTTATTACATGTTTACGATTCCTAAATTCTTAAAGTGATGCCTTAGTGATTGTGATGGTGAATGATTGTCTATGGTGTTCATTATTCAAGAATGGTTATGTTTAACTTTTATGTTATCGAGTCCTGGGGGTATTTATACCCGATAATTTAGCTGTTGTCTAGAGACCATGTCAGTTTTCACGATAATTCCAATCGAGCCATGATTCTCATAACTCAGCAAGTTATAGAACTCTGTATTATCAGACAGATACAGAATTGAAGAAATCTCAGTAATCTCTATAATTGTCGTAATCTCAATATCGCTAGTAATCTAGCCTCAGTTCAGTACACAGTTCAGATCTAGTAGTATTCAAGTGTACAGTTCTAACCTCTGTAGTGATTGAGTGCTATATTAAAAGATAAGTGTCGTTCAGTTAGATAATGAAATTCAGTAGTATTCCATTTGATACGGAACCAAATGAATTCAGCTTAACTCAGTTAGATCATTCGAGAAACATGATCAGTATAAGATTCAGCTTAGTTTGTGTTCAGTTAAGAATCAGTTCATAGTCTTTCAGTTGGTAGTAGGAGCTAGCACTGAGCGAGGGAAGGGATGGAAGCTCCCCATTAGAGAGGTAGAGTCATTACGAGCAATCCCTGAACTCCAGAACTGTGTAGCTAGCGCAGGATGCATGGGTTACCCGTCAAGAAAGGTTGGTCACCCGTCAGATAGGTTTGACTATTATATGCCTTATGCTTGACTTCCTGCGAGGGTTACCCATCAGATAGGCTTGACTAGAGAGGTCTTTACACATGGCACGGTATTGACACTCTTCTAACTGGGGTTATAGGTTGGACACCTCCAGTTGAGTTTCGGGGTATTTCAGTTAAGTGACTACTTCCCACAGTTACAGTTTCAGTATCAATCTTCAAGAATCAGGATTGTTAGATACAATAATCTCTCTAACTGAGGAACTCAGATAGTTCCATTAATTCATGGACCACCCATCAGATAGGCTTGGTCTCATATAAAGTTATTTTGTATCATATTTGGAGATCACCCGTTAGATAAACTTTATCTCAGTCTCACATTCAGTGGAGTATTATTTTTATCAAATCTTTAGATCACCTATCAGATAGGCTTGATCTCAGTCTCAGATTTAGTTGAGTATTCTTGTTATCAAGTTTTGAGATCCCCTGTCAGAGAGGCTTGGTCTCAGCTTCAAATTCTATTGAGTATTCTTGTTATCAGATCTAGAGATAACCCATTAGATAGTCTTGATCTCAGTATAAGATTCAATTGAGTATTCTAGTTATCAGATCTAGAGATCACCCATTATATAGGCTTGATATTAGTCTCATATTCAGTTGAGTATTCTTGTTGTCAGATTTGGAGATCACCCGTCAGATAGGCTTGATCACAACATCATATTCTGTTAAGTATTCTTATTATCAGATCTAGAGATCACCCTTCAGTTAGGCTTAATCTCGGTCTTAGATTCAGTTGAGTATTCTTGTTATCAGATCAGGAGATCACCCTCAGATAGGCTTGATCTCTGTCTCAAATTCAGTTGAGTATTTTTGTTGTCAGATTCGTACATGATCTTTTCTTATCATTGATAGTTGATTCCAAAATCATCCATTAGAGTGGTTTGATCTCCGATGCATTCAGTCAAGAGTAGAAAGCTAAAAATTCAGTCAATGACGTGAGTATATTTAGTCAATCAGTTTTAGTATCCTCTGATTTCGAGATCACTCGCTAGATAAGACTGATCTCAACTCTAGTAATCAGTTATCGATATTAGATGATTCAGTTGTTCAGTATCTCATATTTGTAGTGAGTTCAGTGAACAGTAATGCAGTATCTGAGTTTTAGTATTCAGAGCCATAATGGTTGTAGTTATGGTTTCTGCATTCATGCATGTGTTCTCATTCAGTACTCACATGATTATTCAGTTAAGTAATTGTTCATACATTTAGCCTTACCTCGTCTTCATACTCGGTACATTCACGTACTGACGTATTTGTACTATGGTGTTTCATTTGACACCATAGGTTCAGAGGCATGAGATCCAGAGTACCCTTAGCAGCTTAGTCCTACTCAGCAGCAGTAGATATAGCAGTTAGTTCTCTTCATTCGAGGATGATCCTTTAATCATTATTGCATAAGATTTTTTGTATTTTCAGTAGACGGAATTTGTTGGGGAAATGTCCCATCAACTCCATAGCACATATAGTTTAGAGGCTTTTTTGACAGATGTATTAGTATTCAGTTTTAAATTTTGAGTATTTTTAAATGTTTTGAACCTTATGGCTAATTTCCGCATTTATTATCTATATTATGTAGTGTCCTGGTACATATATCAGTAGAGGGTTGGCTTGTCATTCTTTCGGATCATAAGCTCCGTGTGACATTCCGGTTCTAGAAAATTGGGTCGTTACACTATGGGACCCTGTATTCTATACCCCATTAAGAAAATTACTTTACCTTTTCACCACCCTCAAACACACTCAAGTTTTAAATCAAGAAGCACCAACCACATAACCCATAGGTTTGCACTTTCATCAATCACAACATTAAAGCCTATCAGTAACACACCCACTTCATGGATCTCCCCACCAAGATCAGCCAATTCAATCATTCTAACTAGGATTGTTTCCACATAACTCCTTTTAACTATTTCACATAATGGAAGTTCATCTCCTTCTTCCCCCTTCTCCTATAGTCTTAGCTCATGAAATCACATAAAAATTCTCACCTTCAAGGCATCTACTCTCCCACCTAACATATTACTACATTTTAACAACCATCATCATCCCAATATACGAAGGGTCATTGATGTACCCAAGCATAAATATCATGAATGGAAGTAACACTTGTTAGACCACAACTTATACTTACTGCACTACTCAAGGAGAGACATGAGGTAAAGATACAATAGAATAGACATGAAGTTCTTCACATATCAAGTTTTTGGATCATAAGTAAAGAGTCGTTTGGCATAAATACAGCGCAACATAGTTTCCTTAGGACAAGCCACAATGAGAAACATAGCTGCACATATCATGAGGTATATGGCATAAATCAAAAATTTATGTAGTTAACAACAAAGACAAGGATTGCCAGTTGAATCGATTGATCCTCAGTTAAAGAACTGAAATTTTCCATGAGTTAGTATAAACATTATCACTTTGGCTAATTTCGGCATAAAATGGTTCCGTGAAATATAGAAACATATTTTCTTAGGACCAAGCATATTGTTAGACATAGATTTGGATCATCAGAAACATAACATATGGCTTGTATACTTGGAATATTGGATTCCTATGGGTCATTATTGCTTCTAGTTAGGATTTTGGAACATGACATGAGTTACATAGAGAGCTAAAACATTTGGCATAGGCAAGACATGAATACATAAAACATTGCTATATGTCCATTAAAATTAAAGAAGGAGGAGCTTGCTTAAATAGAAATTGATACCAAAAGAAAATTTGGGAACTACTTTATTCCATCATTTCCTCCATTGAACAATGTCACACTCCTAGGCTTGCAGACATAACCTCACATCAAAGTCTATAGCCACAACTCTCAATACAAAAGTGAAATAACCATATACTTAAACTCTAAACTCTTCTTGATGAACTATACTCTGAAGGCCTCGCTTATAAAAATATTTCGCTTAACTTTCGCTAGCCACTATAGCCAAACACTACAACTCTCAGTCTTATAAGTGTATGCACCCACACTCCCTATCACAACTCTCATTAATAATTTTGATATAATGATACTAAATTCTTTCTAAGACACCCCTTCTAGGGACACTAATCAAAATTTCCTCAAACTCCCAAATTTATCAACTTACAACTAATATTTTCATAGGCATAGACACCCATGCTTCTAAACACTTAACACTGAATCTTCAATTCCTTAGAATACTATTATTAGAAATCCAATCATATAACTTACCACTTACCAAAATATGTAAAACAATAGCAAAGGCACAAATTGCCTACCCATATCTCCTCAATTCAACTATAAAGAACATCATACAATAAATTCCTAGACTTCTCCATACTATAAGACTGTGTAAGACCCCGCAAATTTCTCTTTTAGTCAAAACCTTAGAGCATGTCAGTTGAAGTATGAATCCAGCCCTAAAAGGTTGAGAAGTGTTTTCCCAAGTGAGAAGTATTTTGATACCAAATACGCCCAAATATAACACTCAATCAAAGAGTTAGAGCTATTTTAAGGAGATAGTGTGCCACCTGGCACTTTAGCGTGTCACGGATCCAGCCAAAATAGCAATCATTAAAATCCAGTAAGACTCCGTGTAGAGTTGGTAGTGATGTGTGCTTTGGGTGTGGTGAGCCATGCCATAGGATGCGAGAACATAGAGTGCTAGCTTAGAGAGGTAGAGAGTTTCTTCAGTAGAGATCCTATTCCGGTGCCAATAGTGGTCAACGTCAGAACAATCTTTATGTGTTTTAGGCTCTCCATGAACAGGAAAGGTTCACTGATACAGACATGGGGATGTTATAATTCCTTCATCTTTGTGATATGCATTGTTAGATCCGTTTCTCCAATTTTGAGCTTATATGTCAGCATGAGTCATGCTTTAGTTTCAGATCTCAGTCAGACAATCATGACCCAGTTCGTAGGTGCCTCATGCATCGCCCAAATATTTTAGCAAGGTGTTTATAGAGGGACATAGAGTCCCAAGGGGGAAATACCCCATGATATTCTGATGCTCTCATGTTCTTAGACTCATTCATTTTCATGTTCAGTCTCTCCTTATGAAGTTAACATCAGTGATCATTGCATAGCCAGTCATGCTTTCGAGGGTCAATTAAGTCAAACATTCATGCATTAGATATGCACATTCAGTAGAAAAAGTTTAGCTTTTCAATGTGTTCAATCATACATTCATGAGATCAGCCCTGTTATGCATTGATGCATCAGATATGCATGTCTATTATGAGAATTTAGCTTATGAGTAGCTTCAGTCGAGTATTCCATGCATCAGATATGCATGTCTATTATGAAAGTACAGAATATCAATAGTACCAGTTGCATAGTGATGTTTTAGATACTCTTGTTCCTTGAGTAAGTTCAGTCAATCAGTATTCTTAACCTATCAAGTAACATTCGAGGATAAATGTTTCCAAGGGGGAGATATTATAAGACCCCACAAATTTCTCCCATAGTTTGAGCCTCAGAGCGTGTCAAGTGAAGCCTGAATTTGGCCCTAAAAGGTTGAGAAGTATCTTCCCAAGTGAGAAGTATTTTGAACCATGTAGAATTTCCCTAATATCAACTTTTTTTTCATGTAGATCATTACATAAGCTTTCTGTCAATACCAAATTTGCCCAAATCCGAGACTCCAATAAGGAGTTAGAGTTATTTTAGTGAGACAGTGTGCCACCTGGCACTTTATCTCATTACGGAGCCAGCCAAAATAGCAATAGTCAAAATTTAGTGAGCCTCCGCGATTATGGCATGTTGTGCCAGCGCTTAATTTAATAATTGTCAATTTCTAGTGCACCAACACGATTCCACCGCGTCACGGTGCCTTTCCACCTCGCGCCATCAAGCAGTTTCCTGATTGTCCAATTTCCAGTACTCTGGTGTGATTATGGTGCTTTGCACCAACATGTAAAATTGGAATTCTGCAGTTTAATTCCAAGGGAGAAAAGTGTCTTTTCCCAACCATTATATGTACTCCTTAACATGCGATTTGGCTTTATTTCACCCAAAACATCCATGTTTTCACACAAAGTTGTTCAAGAACAAAAGATAGGGTTTCTATAAGAATATCAAAATCCTTCCTTCTTCTAGAGAAATCGAGAATCTCTCCAAGGTCTTTCTAGAATGGGTTTCTCTAAGGTGTGCAAATGTTGATTCTTGGGTCCCTTTCATACAAGAAACTCAAGAACCCTTTTTCTAAATTTGAAAGCTTGTATGTTTATCAATTTTCATGATTCATGTGAGTTTAAATTCATGTTCATGCTATTATTGAGTTGTGATTCATGTTTTCTTTCAAGGCTTTCAAGCTTTAACCCTAGTATGTGGTATTCTTGTGAAGTTCATGATGAACCCTCTTCAAGTTGCTTGTTAAGTAATGTGTTCATATCAATTAAGTGTAGAAATTGTTGAATAAGAAAAGTATGCTCCCCATATGCTTGATCAAATTCTTATGTGGATGAATTAGAGCCATTATAGAATGTTGACTAGAAATCCCCAATTGTGCGTAAGACCATGCATGCCAAGAGTTTGTTAAAAAGCTTTAGTGAATAAATTGGGGCATGATAGCATGAAATTCTCAAATTATGTGCTCTTGGATTCATGCTAAGACTTTAATACATGCTAAGTGTTTGATGAATAAATTGTAACATGATAGAATGAAGTTCCCCAATTATGTGTTCTCCGGTACATTCCAAGATTTAAATATAGGTGAAGTGCTTGATGCAAGGCCTTATTGAATGGAGTATGATCCAATATCATATCCCCCTATGTTATTACATGTTTAGGATTCCTAAATGTTTGAAGTGATACCTTAGTGATTGTGATATTGAATGATTGTCCACGGTCTTGATTATTCAAGAATGGTTATGTTTTTCTTTTATGTTAATGAGTCCTGGGGGTATTTATACCTGACGATTCAGCTGTTGTCTAGAGCACGTGTCAGTTTTCATGATAATTCTAATCGAGCTATGATTCTCAAAACTCAGTGAGTTATAGAACTCTATATTCTTAGACAGATACAAAACTTAAGAAATCTCAGTAATCTCTGTAATTGCCATAATCTCAGTATCGCTAGTAATCTAGCGTCAATTATGTACCTAACTCATATCAGTAGTATTCAATTGTTTGGTTCTGACCTCCATAGTAATCGAGTACTCTAATTTCAAAGCTTAGTGTCATTCATTCAGACAATGACATTTAACAGTATTCTCACAGATACAAAACCAAGTGAATTCAGTTTAACTCAGTAAGATCATTCGAGAAACAAGATCAGTATCAGATTCAGCTTAGTTTGTGTTCAGTAAAGAATCAGTTCAGAGTCTTTCAGTTTGGAGTAGGATCTAGCATCGAGCGAGGGCAGGGATAGAAGCTTCTTGTTAAAGAGGCAGAGTCGTTAGGAGAAATCCCTGAACTCTAGAACTACATAGCCAGCACAAGATGCAGGGGACATCCGTCAGGAAAGGTTAGTCACCCATCAGATAGGCTTGACTATTATATTGCCTTAGGCTTGACTTCCTGCAAGGGTTACCTGCTAGATAGGCTTGACCAGAGAGGTCTTTACTCGTGGGACAGTATTGACACCCTTCCAGCTGGTGTTACAGGTTGGACCCCACCAGTTGAGATACTAGGCATGTCGGTTAAGTGACAACTTCCCATAGTTGTATTTTAAGTATCAATCTTCAGAAATTAGGACTATCATATATAGTCATTTATCTCAGTGAGGAACTTAGATAGTTCCATTGCTTAATGGACCAGCCGTCAGATAGGCTTGGTACCATATAAAGTTATTGATATCAGATCTGAAGATCAACTGTCAAATAGGCTTGATCTCAGTCACAGATTCAGTTGAGTAATCTCATTATAAGACCCAGAGATCACCAGTCAGAGAGGCTTGATCTCAGTCTCAGATTTGGTTGAGTAATTTCATTATCAGTTCCTAAGATCACCCATTAGATAGGCTTAATCTCAGTCTCAGATTCAGTTGAGTAGTCTCATTATCAGACCCCGAGATCACCCATCAGATAGGCTTGATCTTAGTCTCAAATTTATTTGAGTAATCTCATTATCAGATCCTGAGATCACCCGTCAGATAGGCTTGATCTTAGTGACAGATTCAGTTGAGTAATTTCATTATCAGACCCCAACATCACCCGTCAGATAGGCTTGATCTCAGTTTCAGATTAAATTGTGTAATCTCATTATGAAATCCTTATATCACCTATCAGATAGGCTTTATCTCAGTCTCAAATTCAGCTGAGTATTCTTGTGGTCAGATTCATACATGATCTTTTCTTATCATTGATAGTCGACTCTAGAATCATCCGTTAGAGATGTTTGATCGTTGATGCAGTCAGTCGAGAGTAGAACACTTAGAATTTAGTCATTGATATGAGTAGATTTAGTTAATCAGTTTCAGTATCATTAGTTTTCGAGATCACTCGCTAGATAAGATTGATCTCAATTCCAGTACTCAGTTATCAGTATCAGATGATTCAGTTGTTTAGTATCTCAGGAATTGGTAGTAAGTTCGGATGACAGTAAACCAATATTCGAGTTTCAGTATTTTGAGTCACGATGATTTCAGTTATAGGTTGTGCATTCATGCATGTGCTATCACTCTGTACTCTCATGATTATTCAGTTAAGTAATTGTTCATGCATAAGCCCTTGCATTTAGCATTACCTCATCTTCATACTTGGTACATTCCCGTACTAACGCATTTGCGCTATGGTGTTTTATTTGACACCTTAGGTTTAGAGGCACGAGATCCAGAGTACCCTTAGCAGCTATGTCCTAGTCAGCAGCACTAGACATAACAGTGAGTCCTCTTCAATCAAGGATGATCTTTATTTTTATTATTATCGTATCAAATTTGGTTTAATTTTAGAAGGAGTTAGTTGGGGACATGTCCCATCAACTCCTTAGTTTAGATAGTTTAGAGGCTTTTCAGATAGGTGTATCAGTATTCTATTTTCAATTTGGAGTATTTTTTGATGTTTTGAACCTTATGGCCAGTTTCCACACTTACTATTTATATTATGTAGTGTTTAGGTACAGATATCAGTAGAGGGTTCACTTGTGGTCCTTAGGGATCATGAGCACCGTGTGACGTTCCGGTTCTTGAAAATCGAGTCGTTACAACTCAAGACAAGAATCTGCGTACACGTGAACTCGTACACATTACACTTTGTCGAACAACATGTTGCCTCTGGGTTTGACTTATTCTTATATACTCACGCACTTATGCACTTAATGAATCAACCATAATTCATCATTTTAACACTAGTCCTTATGTACATAATATCACAATTATCCACTTCTTTTTCCACAAGTTGCCAACCTAAGCTATTTTGCACTCACGTCAAACCTACTAATTAATTCCCACAAAACATATATCACTAATCTTATGCTACTATCCTTCTTACCACTACCCACATCTCAAGTTCAAGCCTATAGTCTACAATCAATCATGTACCACCGATAAAGTATTCCTCATACTAAACTAGTCTTCTAATTAGGAAATTCCACTAACTTCTACCTACATTGACTTCCCCTTTATGACATTACTACTACACCTCAAAATCCACTACATACGCTCGCACATTAAGTCCACTTACCTATGCATACATTTTGACTACCTTCAAATTCCACTTGCGCCAATGAGTCCCTATCCATAATCTATTGACTAAACTACGCCTTTCCATTCACAACCGATAAATAATTGCTATAACCACCATAACTACCCACTCTAGGATCCTTCCCTATTTTGAATAAACAACAATCATATCCAATCACTTCCTTCACAGACTACCATACAATCTAAAAATCTTACTACAACATTAGCCAACCACCATAAAAGGAAAGACCACCCTTAATCTTGGGGTTAAACAACAAAAACTGCTTATTTATGGAAAAGTCACCCTTATTCTAATTGCTAACCTTGTGACTTCATGTCACCAACTTTTGGACCATGTCACTACCAATAGGTCATAATAGTTTAACATATTCTACTTGGTTTGAAACATAGTTCTAACATTCTTATACAAATCATTATCCTTATGTATGATATCTGGAACAAGAATTTTTGAAGGGGACTGAATACACTTTGTACCTCAGGCTAAAAAGCATGATTTCATCATGATAAAGTTATACAGTTCAATTAATACACCTTGAACATAAAATGAACTCCTCTTAAGTACTTTTTCTAACTCGATCAAAGAGAACCTCATCACTATGGGAGCTAGACTCTTAGACTTGTATCGGCTCGACAATAAGGCACGACCCATTAAATTAGAGCAGGAAGGAATTAGGATAACTTTCTTATGGACGATGCTAAAGCATAAACTAGACTATGAAAGATAAGAAACAACTTCTAAATACCTGGTAGCCTCCTGGTTATAAGTGTGGTGCACAAAATACCCATAGGAAAGACTATACTAAACACGATTTTGCAGACACCCTTGGACCATGAACCATGTTCTGATACCAATTTAGTCGCGACTCGAAAGAGGCGCAGGCCGCGACGAGCATCCCAAACAATAAAATCCCGAGAGCCCTTCTCTACGGTCAATCATTTACACAATTCATAAACTACAAGGTAATGCAGAAAAAAACCGAATCAAGGTCATCCAAATTTAACACAACCATACAGTTATAATTTCAACAAGAACCAAATCCATCTAATACATGTCTATGAAATCTCTACTAATTGAAAGAAAAAAACATCTATTTGAAAATTGAGTCAAGGCCCTCGGTCGGACCATGAATTAAAAACAATGAAATCACGAGATAAGGCCTTCCGAAATAAGGGAGGCTCACCAACCCAAATCGTATGATAATGGTCTACAAATTAGTAGGACCCCATGACTGATTCTTAGATACATAAATATAAGGGGTCAATACAAATGTACTGGTACACAGAGCAATAAAAAATAACATACTTTAATATAACATAAGTGAGAGAAATTTATGAGACATTTTACCTACGATATATGAAAACACATGGGCATTCTTTAAAGACATGGAAACATTTCTTTGAAGCAATGAACCACTCCTTATTTTACTTTTGAGATAGATCGTACACCCTCAAATCTATAATTACTTGGGCTATATGAAATCCGCCCTTGACCCGGCGGCTAAGCCCCCAAACAAAGTTTGATACAAGGATTAAAGTATCTATAAGGGGGACACACAATATCACACTGCAGGGTGACAAAATCCCTAATCAAGTCAACATATCATAGTAGTGAACAAGATCAGAAAGCAGGGCTCCTAACCATAGTCCCAATTTGGGACGACATGAATCAAGGTACATAAGATCAAAAGTAGGGTACCATAATCCCGTGTCGGCAAATAACAATTTTTAGCATTGAGTGTTTCAACTCGTACTTTCTTCGGATAACTATCTAACTCTCTTTAGGCCCATTTTTAAGCTTTTATAAACATGCATCTTTATAAATTTAAAATTTAAATAAAATTTGTATTCTAGTCTGTTCTAAATCTGCTATGCATTGATCTGTCTGGTATCGTCATACCAAGACTTGCAAGTCGTATATCTAAGCCATACATTATCATATTATAGCTCTTTCATTCAAACAGTACAATAGGATTCATCTTTCAAAACATATGTCAAACCTTGCAAAGATTCTTTTTTTCCACATTTCAACAAATGGTGGTAAATTTATCAAACAATCATGCAATTCCTTTGATTATCATATTTTACAATTAAAATGAGAAATTATCTATTTATAAAATTCTCAACCAATATAAAGTTCATATAATATAGTAAAACCCTTGGTTCATGCTTTAAGATATACAATTGAGTAACCCATAACTTGTAAATCAATAAATAACACCATGAGAGAGAGAAATATGTTACTCATGCTCTCAATTCATATTCCAAAACAGAAAACACATATATACATATACATGCATAAAAATTCCAGTTCAAGGGAAGGCTTCAAGACCAAAACATTCACAATGCATGCTTCTTAATGTAATTTGAAACCCTTAATAAACATATGATTTCTCAAATTTCCAAAACCTTATTAAAAATATTTCATAATTCCCATGTAGTTTAGGAAAACCCCACGTAACTTAGATTCTTAGATTGAAGGATGAAAATCCAAATCTTGATTCGTTTCTTGGAAATCTTGGACTTAAGGATTGATTCTTGATCTTTGATGGAAACCCTAATTTCTTTTGTTCTTGAGAGTTGAGAGGACTCCGTGTGATTATAAACTGATATTTTATCGGTTAATAGGGTTTAATATGTGTTTTAAGTTATGGGGGTGGGGTTTTAGGTGAGGAAAATACCAAAATACCCTTAAGGAAACCAAAGAAAATTACGAAAATCATCAGTTGATGACCTAGGTTGACTAACCATCAGTTAAGTGACGGCTCATTAGCTAAGTCATCACTTTCAGGCATAAATTCCACCTTACTATCCTAGGGTGACGACTAGAGCTGATGGGTCGTCACTTAGTTGACGGCTCGTCAACCTAGTCGCCACCTAATTGACAAGTCGTCAACTTTGTTATCACGTTTTGGCAGTCAGTCATTCCAAAATACAATGAGAATAACTTTCCATTCCGATATCGAATAAAGGTGAAACCAGTGGCGTTGGAAAAAAGACTCAAAGAACTATAATTTGATATATAGTAGTCCTTCTAACTTGTTATATAAAATAAGTCATGGTCGATAGAAACTGACCTAGGTTTAGACATTCACTGTTTCAACTCGCCTTTGAGTTCGGGGACTTTTGTGACCTCGATTCATATTCAAAGGCATTCACACCCCATAGGGTTTATCATCACACATTTATTAACAAAGAATAATTGGGTTTGGGTTTATACGTGTCGAAAAAGTAGTTCAAACTTTATCCCAAAAGTGTAGGGTGTTACAGGAGTTGACTTTATCATCCTATCCATAATTTCCCAAAATGAATCGAATTGATTCTAAGACCGAGGAATGCCATGAACAAAATCCATGATGATCACTTCCTACTTCTATTTGGGCAACACAATTTGTAGATACAACCTTCTAGGCATCGTGTGCTCAATTTATACATGTTGACACGCCATACACTTGGCCACAAAATCAGCCGTATCCCTCTTCATTCCATTCCACCAATACATCTCCTTGAGGTCATCATACATTTTTATCAAATTGCAATGAAAAACATAACACGATTTATGCTTCTCAGCTAAGATCCTTTCTCCCTAACCATCAACGTCGGGAACGCATAACCTCCCTTGGTACGAAAGGTACCATCACCACTGACCTCAAATGGCATCACCTTTTTCCCAACGACATCACCATTTATTTTCATCAAGATAGGATCTAAAATTTATTTCTCCTTGATCTCTGAACCAATAGATTACTATAACACTTTATGTACCAACAAACCACCATCCTCGGAGTCTAGAAAACAAATCCCAAGATTAGCCAAACAGTGCATATCCTTCACCAGTTGTCGCTTCTCCTTTTCGACATGTGATAAACTCCCAATGGAAACCTTGCTAAGTGCATCCGCAACCATATTAACTTTACTATGGTGGTAGTGAAGACTCATGTTATAGTCCTTGAGAAGCTGAAGCCATCTCTTCTGCCTTAGATTAAGCTCATTCTAAGTAAATATTTTTTGTTTACTCTTATGATCCAAGACCAATAACCTGGGTATGAGTAGCTTAACCGTCATAATCCACCCACGAGCTATATTGGTCTAGTGCCACCCCCTAGACAGGCCCCGATGTGTGTAGGCACACAAACCATATATACCATAGCAGTAGAAAGTATCGTGTCCCTTCAGTCACCATGATACATATAGACAAGTTCTAGGGGATTCCCGTGTACCTCTCAAGTATAGAATTGCATGCCCACTCCTCCTGTCGGCAAATATCAATTTCCAGTTTCTGTCCTTTGGACTCACACCTTCATTTTTAGCTGTCACACCCCACCATTATTGCCCAATTAACACCATTACCATACAACCAAACCATTATTCCATTTATTATTAACAAGCGCTATCATTAGTGGTGTTGTCATACCGACTATATCCTGCAAGCGATGTCTATCAAACCTTAGGGGTTTTACATGTACACCATAGGTTAAGTTATTTAGTTTACTTACGGGATTCCCATATACCCTACAAGTACCTTATTACTAGGCTTACATGGGGATTCTGTGCACCCCACAATTTTCTCATTATTATGTTTTGCTTGGGGGATTCCCTTGTACCCCACAAAACTTTCTTATTCAATCCAATTTTATTATTTTCATTCACTTCGGGGATTCCCATGTACCTCACAAGGTTTTGATTCAAATAAATTTCATAGCCACCAAGGCCTTACCATTTGACCAATCAAAATCATGCATACCATTCAAAACTATTTTAACAATTTAAACAATTTTATTCATTCAAAACCATTCTAACCTACGCAAGGTCCATCTAAACAAATTTAGGGTTCCATTACCAAACCATACAATGTTATAGTTTTAATGAAAGTTCAATTATATAGTAAAAACATTCTCATAGGCATTTTATCAAACATGTTGAAGGAAACCTTTACCACGGGCAAAACCAAAGAATAAACCATCAAAATTTTGGGTTAGTCATGACCCATTTGATAGACCACATCCAACAAGCACTAATATATGCAAACAATCACGAAAAACATGTGAAAACATAGTTAAACTAATAGAAAATAACACCTAACAATATGCATTAAAGCCCTCAACATTTATTTTCAACTGTTATTTATGATTCAAAATCAATGTTTAGAGCACAATAAATCATACCTATAGTTAGAACTAACAACGGGCGAGGATTACATGCCTTCTACTAGAAGATTCGTGAAAGAAAACTTGACTCTTGATCCCTTTGAAGAACACATGTAAAAACACTAATCTCCAATCTTTAAGAGTGAGTTTGAGAGAGTATTTGCAATGTTTGATCCACTAAATGAGTGTTGTAAAGCTACCCAAAATTTTATATAATCTGGGGAAATAAGCATTTGGGGTGGGAAATTTCTGAAAATCCCTCAGATTAAAAGATAAAAATGAACTCCTTGGAGGGTACAACTCACCTATTTAAACCATACCCTAGGGTACGAGTGATACCCTAACTCATACCCTAGATCTTACTATGGACCTCGACATTGGTCATCGTACAACGACCATGCAAATCTCATACCCAAAAGTATGAATGGTAGCATAAATCGTACCTTGGACAAAATCAAATCCATTATACTCACCTTAGATCATCAAACCATTTAAAAGATACCACTCTTACTTAATTATACAACTCGTAATATGCCTATTCATAACTTTAGCAGAAACCAACAAAAACTTGCAAACAAACATACGAGAATAGGTACCAAACCCGTATCCTAGGGTTGGACTAGTATCAATGAGTCGTACCTTGACCCGAGTCCCAAACATAGGTAATTTTTATAAGATTTCAAGTTTAGGGTTTTTTATTCTCCCCCACTTAGTATCATTCATCCTCGAATGACGGGTAAAGGATAAAAAACATGAGTTAACACATTAATACCAATAAAGCTTTCCTTAAACCAAATTAAAAGACAAAGGCATAATTCGAGAGGATTAGATCATCGCATATTCCAAACTCCATTTGCACCCCAACACTTTCATCCCAACCTTTTACTAAGTTAGAAGATAAAGACACAAGGAAATCCACCCTTTCTTTAACCAAGTTATGATGAAAAGAACATACCTTACACACTAGTTTATGGAACAAATAACCAATGTGGATACTTTGACTCCATGTCCTCTTCCGCATCCCAAATGGCTTTCTCGGACTTTTGGTTCCACCATAGCACTTTCACCAAAGCCACACCTTCTTATTTGCAACCGGAGAACTTGCCAACCAAAGATCATTATTGGGACCTCCTTATAGGACAAAAAATTAACATACAAATACCACCCAAAGAAAACAACCAATGAACGATCACCCACATCTTACCGAAACATAAACACATCGAATACTGAATGTATAGAATTCATGCTAAAGAGAAGTCCAATTCCACTTATAATTTCCTAGAGACACATTACAAAGAGATCGAGAGTCTAGTTATACACCACTTACATGTTAAAACCTATCAAGAGCTAAGAGAAGTTAACTTAGGCCACGGGACTCTATTACTTACATCCACCAAAAACAATATTCCCCTTTCACTATGATTTTAAGTACCTAACAGAACAATTGGTATATTTATCAATGAAAATATTAAAGCCTATCTCTTTAATTCTAGCGGTATAGCTTATCCTTCCAAGGGTTTAGTAACCTATATAATTTTACCACAAAGATTCATACCATCTATTTCGCCCTAACTATTCCTCAAGACCACAACCTTACCTCACCCTCAAAAACCTTATCTCCATGAGTCACCCCAGACTCTCCTATACTTAGGGACTTGTACTTCCCTTCCAATTTAAAGCATTACTTTACATTCAAATCCACTACCACACTTATATAAAAGGTGTTATTAAGGAACCTAAGTGCAAGAATTACTCATTCCACTCAAAGAAAGACCTATAAAATGAGACACAATATGATAAGCATGAGATATTTCATAGCAACCACCTAGGTCACCAATGAAGAATTATCATGACACAACACACCATAGAAGGAGTTATTACAACTAGACACCGAAAAAAACACAACTACATATATCATGGGTAATGCAACGTAACAAAAGGTTAAGATTCATATTTAGGGAAAAATGGAAATATAGAATGCAACCCTTAGGCATAAGTGCCATCAAGAATTCACGCAACACTAGAAGCGTTCCCTTATAATAAAAATAGGAGAGAATTGCTAGAATATGCACTCCTATGTTTTGTAGAAGTCCATTGCTAGAAGAATATTCAAGATTGACCCTCGACCTTTATCCTGTTACACCTTTAAGCATAACACTTCTCTCAAAAGGGTATCACTAAGGATGATCACTAGTGACTCTTGTTCCCCCTATACCTAAAACCTCATTTATCCAGATGCTACCTAGAGTCCAACTTAGTCATACAAAACTTCATGCTCTGACCCATCAAATGACTAGATCCCAATCCATACATTCAACCTAAACCATTAGTCTCAAAGACATAACTCTCTCACTATTGCATTTTCCCAAGCCATCAACCATACCCCTTCCGCATACCTCATCAAACCTACCAATCAACTTCCATAATCCCCACACTGTTATCCCTGAATTAACATACAACCTTCAATAAAAATTCAACTCCTAGGTTTAAACTTAGCATTTATAAACCACCATACACTACTAACAAAGTACCCCATATAGAATATACAGATATGGTCCACCACACTAGGAGAACACCACAAATTGCTCATTCACCCATAAAAAACCTATATCTTCCTAGGAAAACCATCCCCGCTTATGCATAAAAGAAGGGTAACACTCCATAGAGAGACTCAAGGCCAAATAAAACCTTAAGCTAAGGAGTCCATTAATTTCTCTTTCAACTCCTTTAACCCATTCCCAAACTTAACTCCCAATTAGAAAGACACCATGAGGTTCATCAGGATGACCTCAGGGAAATTTACTCGCTACCAAAAACAAATACAAGAAAAGGACCTTTCAAGTTAGAACCTTTAACTCGAGCCAAATTATTATAGAAATACCCCCTTTGGGTATTAATCTCCGAGCTCTAAGATATGATATCACCTTTCCCTCAATAGCCCTGGAATAATCCTCCTATCCCATAACTGACACTTCAAGGTGATCAAAGACAACCTAATGGTTCTCAAAATCTAATAATATATAATACATGCGCCACTAGTTCATACTCCAAATGGTATTAAAATTAACTATATCCGATTCAAAAAAATTCCACCATAGTTTTCTTATACCTAACAGATATCGCACAACCCCTATACACTATTTGGCAATCATCAGTAACCTACCGGGGTACAAATAGAAAAAAATAGAGTCCAAAATAACCTTTGGACCGGAACTAAAATACACAACTAGAAATAGGGTCACATAAGAGAGGGGGGACCATGGACCAAACGAACCAATATACATCATAGAAAAAGAGCTTAAAATATACCTACGTCAGCATCAGAAGATTCCTCAAACTCCTAAAGAATAGTAACAGGATTGAGATAATCTTTACCAGTGTCAGAGCCAAAAGAATCACCCCTGAGTTCTAAGGCTAGAAAAGTGGTAATTGGTGTCCTATTTTCGTGAGTGGCAATTATTATAGGAAACTCCCATTACATATGACCCAGCTAACAATAATTAAAATAAAAATCCCTCGCTTTCTCAGAACAACCACGGTGCGACCAACCAAAAAACGAAAAAGAAAGATAGGACAGTATAAAATAAGCCCAATGGCCCATGATTGGGCACTTTGTGCTCTAGAAGCATTACTAATCTAAAAATGTCTGTCTCCGAAAAGACTTAGGTAGGGTGAATTATCCATATAAAAGAAGTTAGGGCCTACCCAACTCTTCATCTTATACCACCTACCACAATACTATTAGACTCTTCTTTGTTTAGAAAATTGAGATCTCTTGCCCTGCCTATTTCTCAACCTTGCTTTTTTCTCCCCTATATCAATGGGACCATATTAGTATGATTGAGCTTCCACTATATGTTTTAATATATTAATAGAATATTAAAACTTCGCATTTCTAACCTCTCCTTGAGGTAATTGAACACGACAACCATCTTTTGAAGTAAGGTCAATTGAGACCGGTGGAACTCCTTGAAGAAAATCTAAAACTGTGAACCTTGACTAGGTCGGTGCCTCATGAGTTAGGTATATCTATCCATGTTGTCTTTAAGTGGGACAAGTGAGTTTCCACAAATCGTAGATCGTTTAGATGGGAATGATATGAAAAGCAAAATAATAAAGGTTTAGGGAAGACCTCAAGATGTTAGACTCCGTAGCCCAAATATAAATCAACAAGAAAGTCAAACATCATAAAAGCCTTGTAGCCTCCTGATTATAAGTGTGGTGCACAACACACCCCTAAGAAAGACTTTACTTGACATAGCTTTGTGGACAACCCATGAGAAACTAACCTAGGCTCTGATACCAACATGTAACGAACCAAACTGGGGCAATATTATATTGGCCATCTTAAGTACATCCAGGACCGAAGACCACCACCAATGCCCGTCCTAACCAACAGACACATAACCTAAATTGGATGAATTCTTAAAATATAACAAGATAACATATTTAAAGATATTATGACTTTGGTACTGGTCTACTTTCTAGACCAACCTAACCAAGCTGATCAATTAATTAACCAAAACCAAGAACAATAATCCAAAGACAATAATATATAAATAATATCCATTTTATGCATAAGTCCATAGTTGTCCATACAAAGCCTCTAAATCAAACCAAAGAGTACCTATGTAATACCCCGAGAATCCTAATATATAGTAGAACCATGCTTTAAGCTCATGAGAATTAAATTATAGTGATTTGGTAGTTTTATGATAAAGTTAGATATATATTAAGGCATCAAATATGTCCTAGCTATTAGATTAATCAAAACATCTCTTATTGATTGAATTCTCGAGAAGGGTATTGTAATAGTCAACTTTAAAGAAGCATATCATTTGTTATACAATGAATTTTTTATCCCATGACTCACCAAAAGATAGATAATTGAATTAGATTTCAAACTATACCAATTTGGCCCAAATCCAGTATAGGAGTAAAACGTTATGCCTATTTTACTGAGAGTTTCCGAGCTGCCCAGGAGCGATAGGCAAGCTGATAGACCATCAAGTTAGCGACAAACCATCACTCTAGCCATCTAAAATAAGGTAGTAAGGCCATTTTATGGCTAACAACTAATGTTTGGGTTGATGGTTAGTCACCAGAGTGATGGTCCGTCACCCAGACTATCAATTTTGTCCTAAACAGCACTAAAACAATGTTTTAAAGGGCTTTTGGGTCTTTTCCACCCTTTTACCCCTAATTACATCAAATCAAAGAACAAACCTCCTTATTCATCCATAACATCAAAATTAGGGTTTCTTTCAAGATCAAAAATAAAGAACAAGATTTAAACACTTCTCCAACAAAACTCAAGAATTAAAATATCACTATTTAAGAACCTTCAAGAAAAGTTAACCTCCTTTATGATTCAAGCTTTTGAGGTATGTGAAGTGTTGATTCATAGGTTTCTTTCACCCATGAAGCTCGATAATCCTATTTTTAAACTTATGAATTTTTTTTTCCATGTGATGGGTTGATTGTAATTATGTTAATGTGGTTGTATGAACCCCAAGTTGGAGTCTTTATGTACTTTTCATGAAATTGTGATAGTATGTCAGTTGGAAATATTTAAATGCAGTTGATTAAAGTAACCATGATGTATGAACTAGTGTATATGCCTAAGTCTAAGGTTATGCATGCAATGTGTTTGATAAAATGCCCAAAGAACAAGAATCATGCTTTAGGATTCAATTATGGCAAAATTGATGAACCCATGCTTTACCCTTATGTTCAGAATGACTTCCATTTTATTGTTATGCATTTAAATTGTTTGATCGATTGTTCAGGAGATTAGAATAAAAAATTATGACATGTTTATATGATTTCCTTTACATGTACCAAACCATGAAAACCAAGTGCCTTATGAAATTCCCCAATGATTGTATTATGGATTGTTGATTATGTTAGTGAGTCCAGGAAGTCTTATGTCTTGTCAGTTTCATGATATCAAATCTTGGGGGTACTTGTACTTGAAAATTTAGCTGTGTGCCTAGAGCTAGTGTCATGTTATTAAGATACTCTCAGTCAATCCATGTTCAGTAGAATTCAATCAGCCTCATAACTCAAGAAAACTCTATAATCTCAGTAATCTTAGTCAGTTATCAGATCTCAGTAATATTTCGTCAATCAACGAAGCTCAGTAAACTCAATACAGTTAGTTCATTATAATTAATTTAGTGCCTAATTAGATGAGAGTAGGATTCAGCACACAGAGAGACTAAGGTTGGGAACTCACCTGCGAATAGAGGGTGTGATTCTTAAAAGTAATCCTTGTGCTCCAGAACTACATAGCCAGCATAGGTTGAGACATCTGACCTGTTCGATGAGGGTTGATGATGAGGCTTACCCTGTTACATAAGGTTCCTACCATTCTTTTTAGAGTACCTATTAGATGAGTGATCACTCATAGTTTGTCCTTACCAGTGGTGTGGTATTGACACACTTCTAATTGGGTTAAAGATTTGACCCCAACTCAGTTACAATGCTTTATTTGGTGCATCTTGGTTATATGACTACTTCCCACAGTTAAAGTCTCAGTCTTAGTCTCAGTAATAGAACTCATATAGTTCTACAGAATTTAGGACTGCCAGATAAAGTCACCCATTTTGGTATGGAACTCAGCTAGTTCCATCAGTAATAGGACTGTCAGACACAGCTCTTCTGATAATAGTATATCAGATATATGAAACTTATGTTATCAGTATTCAAATTCAGTGATGTCATGATATTAGTCACAGTTCAAGTATTCATGCATGTATTATCACGTTCAAGTTATTTAGTCAGTTATTATTATTTATTTATGCATATAAAACCCTTGCATTTATCCTACCTCGCTTACATACCAGCACATTCAATCGTACTAATGCATTTGCGCTATGGTGTTTTATAATATAGGTTCAGAAGCACGAGCTCCAGAGCATCCTTAGTAGATCAGCCATTCAACAGATAGACTAGCAGTGAGTCCTCATCATTTGAGGATATAACTATTTGACTATTTTATTTTTTCAGTGCTTAGTTTATTTCAGCAGTTGGAGTTAGTTGGGGAAATGTCCCATTATCTCCTTATTTAGACTGTTTAGAGGATTTCAGACTAGCATGTTCAGAGAGTTATTTCCATTATTTTGGTATTGATATACCATAACTCCAGATGTTATATTTTATCATATTTTTGAACTTTACGGCCTTTTAACATTTTATTTTCCATTTATATAAGTTATGCAGTGCTCAGTTACAAATATCAGTCATGGGTTAGCTTGTGATCGTTCAGGGTTATGAGCATCGTGGGGCACTCCGAGTACCAGATTCGGGGAGTTACAAACTTGGTATTAGAGCCTAAGGGTTGATAGTATCCTAGGAAGTTTGAAAAGCAACATCTAGTAGAGTCTTATGCATGGGTGTATTGAGTTCCACATTTATGTACGGGAGGCTATAAGATGTTTTAGGAACTGTTTCCTTTCGTTTAGTATTCATGTCGTTCCAGTGAGAATTTGCTCAAATCTAACTCTTGATCTAATCCATTTCTTCCCTTTATTTATAGATCATGCCTCCCAAAAGGGCTAACGAAATAAGAATCAGGAAACAGTTAGCACTACAGCCCGTCAAGGCAAATTCTCTAGACAAGCATGTCGTTCATAGAAAATTCAAAAACAACACCCTTACTTTATCTTACTCATTAGTAACTCAGAGCAATCAATTTGTTGTTGTCCCTCCTAAGCATATGATTCATGCCTGGCATAGTAAGGTAGGGAAATATAGGCAGAAAGAAAGAAAGAGACATAACAAGAGAGCTAGAATAAGTAGCTTTAATTCTAATCAACCTAAGATAGACAGTAGAATAGTTATCAGTTCCACCCAAAGTCCTCAGTTCTAACTTAACCCCCAGTTAGTGTCCCAACGCCTAAGTTAAGAAATGGTAATAGTGATAGGGCGCCAAGCTCTAAGTCTCAGGGAAATGTAGCATTTTCCCAAACTAATTCTCTTCGCCAGACTTGTGGTAATAACCACAAGGGTATTTGCAAAGCTGACAGTGAAGTGTGTTTTGGATGTGGAAATCCCATCCACGAGATTACAGATTGTCCCCATTCAGGATTTTAGGGTCTGCAAAACCGTTCCTTAGTTTAGTAGGATTGCCAGAATTAGAAGTGTGCCACTACCAGTGCAACAGTGGGCACCACCCAACCTGACTCTATGCTCTTCTGTCCTGATAAGATCAGGAAAATTCTCCTGATGTGGTCACTGGTACGTTAAAGACCTTTCATTTACATGTTTACGCTTTGCTAGATGCAGGAGTTTTTTTGTGTTTTGTTACTCCTTATATAGCAGTTGATTTTAGAGTCAGTCGCTAAATTCTATAAGAACCTTTCTCAGTCTCTACCCAAGTGGGTTAGCCCATCAGAGCCTGATGGGTATACAGGAACTCTCCGGTAATGGTATCTCAGAAGGTCACTTCAGCAGACTTCGTAGAATTAGAGATGAATAATTTTAATGTCATTCTTGTCATGGAGTAGGTTCATTCCTGCCATGCCATAGTCATCTGCAGAAATAGTGTTGTCCAGTTTCACATCCGAATGGACCTGTCCTTACGTGAAAGGGTAGTATTTCAGCATTTTAAGGTTTTTTTTTCCTACCTACGAGCTAGGAAAATTATATCTAAGGGATGTGTCAATAATATCATTTTAGTTAAGGACTCTAGTTCTGAAACTCCCACTCTTGAGTCAGTTCCAGTTGAGAGTTAATATTCAGATATCTTTCTTGAAAATCTTCTTGGAGTTCCTCCTGAGAGGGAAATAGACTTCGACTTTGACCTTATTTTAGATACTTAGCCCATATATATTCTGCCATACAGAATGGCATTAGTAGAACTCAACAAATGATATATTCCGAAAATAGCTTTCAGAACTCGGTATGGTCATTTTGAATTGTTCGTCATTTTCTTTGGTCTTACCAATGCCCCAACAACTTTCATGGACTTGATAAACCATGTATTCAACTAGTACTTGGAAATATCCCTCATAGTCTTCATAGATGACATTTTTGTCTACTCCCGCAGTGAGCATGATCATGCAGACCATCTTAGAAAATTATTACAGACCCTCAAAACCCATTAGTTATCATGATATCTATACAGATCCTATATGTCAGCTCTATGATCATCACGTATATTCGTGCACGTTAGTAAGAATTACGTACACTCACAGTTTCTAGTATAAGGAGTTCCAGTTCACTCCGTGTTATGAATCATGTCCCATGAGTACAGAGACTTTAGGCTTAAGTAATGCAGCTCATGACTCGTACACTTATGTTATGCTTTATAGTATGCTTAGCCCACTTGACTCATGCTCCACTTCAAATATCAGCTAAACACAAATAATGTCACGTATACCCTCAATTTAAATCCCTTGATGAAATCTATGGTGTTGATGCTCTATCCCACAAGCCTCAGTTATAGCGTCAATTCAGTAATCAATATTCAGTAAAGGACTCAAATAGTCCTGTAGAACCATGGGTTTTAGCTATCAGTTACTTAGCCATCAGAATTCAATATCAGTCTAAACCTCAGTTATCGGTATTCGACTATAAGAACCCAATATTTAGTTCCAGTATTATTCCAGTTGTAGTCTTAATTACAGTGTCAGCTCTAGTTCAGTAATCAAATTTGGAACTCAGTCCAGATCGAGGTTTTCTTAAACATAGCATACGGTTATTAGTTATTCAGTTATTATTATTTTAGTACCTAAGTTTACATAATGTTCTTAAATCATGTTATACGCTTGGTCTTGCATCCTTAAGATAATATAATTTTCACTTATTCATGCTCAGTTATCTCATGTTACCCAGTCAATCATTACCTTCTATGCATAATGCTCTATAGTTTTAGTCCATTTATTTAGACTAAGTATAGTTCAGTCTTACTTACCCAGTATGCATCTATTAGCCATGCAGTTAATCTGATAAGTTAGTATGTTTATCCATTCATACTCAGCACCTATGTAAATATTTTTAGTAGTTTCAAGTGATATGTTGTACTAAGGTAGAGAGTATAGTGGAAGGAGTATTTGAGGGATATGTCTAAGCCTGAAAATTTTTTATGCAGTACATAAGGCTTAGTCACTCTATTTTAGATGAGGTTTCATAGGCATTGCCTCATAATATAAGAATCCTTTCCATATGGTAATCCCCTATTCAGATGTCCTACTCAAACCAGGATAAGATTTCCTTTCTCCCTACTGTCAGTAGAACACTATAGAAAGAGTGTCATAGAAATACTCTAGTTGAGTATAAGTTTTTAGTATGACTTAGTCCCCAAAAGCATCGATTTAGTTTAGCAATCAGACGAAAAGTTTGTATGGTGTGTCTTCCCATTTTTCCATCTAGTCGCACTATCCGAAGTTTCATAAATATAATTATTCAAAGATGGATCAACCAAGTAGTTGCATGTCTAGCCCAGTTCATATATCATGCCTTAGTTTTAGAATCTAGATATTCAGTCATGATTCATTTCGTAGTTGCCTTTTGCATCACCTTAGTTTCGTCATAGCTCAAAAAAAAGGAAAATCAGCCCAAAATTCTACAAAGGACATAGTGTCTCAAGGGTGAGATATACTATAATCCCCCAAACTTTCATGACATAAACATTCCACTCACTCTTCACATAACGAACCCATTTTTGAGTAGTGGGTACCTATCGGTTGATCCTCTATCTCAAATCTCAGTTGTAAGCCATGTTCTTAATGTCTCAGTTCAGTTCACGATAGTCAGTCCATGTCGCACATTACAGACTTAGTCATGATATTATGTTCATATTTATGCGTGTTCAGTAAAGGATCTTGAGTTGAGATCAAATAAAATTTAGTATTTTTGAAATCTCTCACATGAAGGGAGTGAAGAGATTCTACAAGAAGGGAAAACTCAGTCTCTGATATATTGGTCCCTTTAAACTTCTCAGTCGCTTAGGAAAAGTAGCTTATGAGCTTGAATTTCCTTCAGATATAGCTTCAGTTCATCCAGTCTTTCATGTCCCATTTCTAAACAAGTGCATAGGTGATCCAACAATTGTATTCTCAATTGAGGGAGTAGATATTCAGAACAGTCTCTTGTATGAGAAAATTTCAGTTGAAATTCTTGACTATCAGATTCGCAGACTGAGGAACAAAGAAGTCCCTCTAGTTAAAGTTCTTTGATGGAATCAGTCCGTTGAAGGAGCTACATGGGAAGTAGAAGAAGATATGCGGACCAAGTATCCTCATATCTTCTCTGCTTATTCAGACCCAACCCAAGGTAATAGCTCCACTTAAGTTCATTCATCTTATAGTTCAAATTTTAGTTACAAAATATGCTCAATTTTCATTTCAAACTTGGTATCTTTACCCTTACATGTTCAGTTGCATGTTCATGAGTCAGTTCAGTCATGTATTCATTCATCAGATATATATGATCAGCATATCAATACTCTGAGTCATGCATTCATGTATCAACTCAGTCATAAAACTATGTGTCAAATATGCAAGATCAATATGAATCTCAGTAATGTCGGTCATACAGACATGTTTCAAATGTTCACGTCATTTAAGAAATTTCAGTGTATCAAAAATCTCAGCTTAGTCAGTCCCATTAGAGGACGAATGTTCCCAAGGGGGAGATATTGTAATACCTCGAGAATCCCAAGCGATAGTAGAATCATGATTAAAGCTCATGAGAAATAAATTATAGTGATTTGGTAGTTTTATCATCAAGTTAGATATATATTAAGCCCTCAAATACATCCTAGCTATTAGATGAATCAAAACATCCCTTACCGATTGAATTCTCGAGAAGGATATTGTCATAGTCAACTTAAAAAAAACATATGTTTTGTTATACTAAGAATTTTTTTGTTCATGACACACAAAAAGATATAAAATTGAATTATCTTTCTAAAAATACCAATTTCACCAAAATTTGGTATCGAAGTAAAATGTTATGGCCGTTTTACAAAGAGCTATCTGAGCTACCCAAGAGAGACAGGCAAGCTGACAGACCGTTAAGTTTGCGATGGACCATCACTTTGGTTGTCACAGGTGAGGTATTAAGGCTTTTTTGTGGCCTAAAACTGATGTTTCGAGTATTTTTCAGTCACCAGAGTGATGGTCCGTCACCCAGACCATCAATTTTGTCTGAAATATCGTTGAAAAAAATGTTTTAAAGGGTTTTTGGGTCTTTTTTTTAACCCCTAAGTACAGCATATCAAAGCACATAACTCCTCATTCATCCATAACATAAAAATTAGGATTTCTTTCAAGATCAAAACCCAAGAACAATATTCAAATCCTTCTCCTGGAAAACTCAAGAATTAAAACATCACCATTCAAGAATCTTCAAGAAAAGTTAACCTCCTTCAAGATTCAAGATTTTGAGGTATGTAAAGTTTTGATTCATCGGTTTATTTCACCCATGAAGCTGAAGAAACCCATTTTTAAACTCATGAATTATGATTTTCATGTGGTGGGTTGATTTTAACTATATTGATGTGGTTGAATGAATCCCAAGTTGAAGTTTTTATGTACTTTTCATGAAATTATGCTAGTATGTGGGTTGGAAACTTTTAAATGGAGTTTATTAAAGTAACCATGATGTATGAACTATTTTATATGCCTAAGCCTAATGTTACACATGCAATGTGTTTGATAAAATGCCCAAAGAACAAGAATCATACTTTAGCACTCAATTATCACTAAATTGATGAACCCAATATTTACTCTTATGTTCAAAATGACTTCCATGTTATTGTTATACACTGAAATTGTTTGATGGATTGTTCATGAAATTAGCCTATGAAATTATGACATTTTTACATTCTTTTCTATTCATGTACCAAACCATGATAATCAAGTGCCTCATGAAATTACCCAATGATTGTATTATGGGTTGCTGATTATGCTCGTGAGTCTAGGAAGTGTCATCTCTTGTCAATTTCATGCTATCGAGTCTTGGGGGTACTGGTTCCTAAAATTTAGATGTGTACCAGAGCCAGTGTCATATTTTCAAGATACTCTCTATCAAGCCATGTTCAGTAGCAGTAATCTCAGTAATTTTAGTAATCTTAGTCAATTGTTAGATCTTTGTAATATTTCATCAGTCAACAAAACTCACTAAACTCAGTCCAGTCAGTTTAGCATAATTAATTCAGTGTCTAATCATATGGGAGTAGGATTCAGCACTGAGTGAGCCCAAGGATGGGAACTCACCTGTGAGTGGAGGGTGTGATTCTTAGAAGAAATCTTAGCACTCAAGAACTACGTATTCAGTGTAGGTTACGAAATCTAACCTGTTAGATAATGGTTGATGAGGTAGCTTAACCTGTTAGATGAGGGTCCCGACATTCTTCTTAGAGTACCTGTTAGATGAGGTATCACTCATAGCTTGTTCTTACCAGTGGCGCGTTATTGACACCCTTCCAATTAGAGTTACAGATTTGACCTCAACTCAGCTATAATACTTTATTTGGGGCATATTGGTTAAATGACTACATCCCTTAGTTACAATCTCCATCTCAGTCTCAGTAATAGAACTCATATAGTTCTACAGAATTCAGAACTGTCAGATGCAATAACCCAGTTCAGTATGGAACTCAACTAGTTCCATCAGCAATAGGACTCTCAGATACAGTCATTCAGATAATAGTATATCAAATATACAAAACTTATGTTATCAGTATTCAGATTCAATTATGTCATGATCTCAGTCACAGTTCACGTAATCATGCATGTATTGTCACGTTCATGTTATTCAGTCAGTTAGAACTGTTAATGCATATAAACCCCTTAAATTCAGCCTACCTCACTTGTATACCAGTACATTCAATCGTACTAACGCATTTGCACTATGGTGTTTTATACCATAGGTCCAAAAGCATGAGTTCCAGAGCATCCTTAGTAGATTAGTCGTTCAGCAGACAGACTAGCAGTGAGTCCTCATCATTCGAGGATGTAATTATTTGACTATTTCATTTTTTCAGTACTTAGTTTATTTCAGCAGTTAGAGTTAGTTGGGGACCTGACCCATCAAATCCTTATTCAGACAGTTTAGAGGCTTTCAGACTAGCATGTTCAGACAGTTATTTCAGTTATTTTGTTATTGATAAACCATATATCCAGATTTTATGTTTGATTAGATTTTTGAAACTTATGGCCTTTAAGACTTTTATTCCGTATTTATATAGTGTGTAATGCAATGTTTAGTTACAGATATTAGTCATGGGTTAGCTTGTGGTCCTTCGGGGTCATGAGCACCGTGTGGCATTCTGGTTACCAGATTCGGGGCATTACAACCAAGCCTAGACAAGACCCCGACCGTAGAAAAAACCAAAAGTCTATGAAAAAACAAAAGTATATAAAGTAAGCCATGACATAAAATGGATCCCTTCTGATATATGGAAGCTCACCACTTCAATCAAACACTGACTATTCCCAAATTCGATCAATGAGCAGGAGGAGTAGTTGGACTGTTTCCTGTCTCATGCGAGGAAATAGACGCCCAAAGATGGGTTATTGGGTGAACACTATCAAGTACTCAGGATATATAAATAATCCATAGCAGTAAATGGAACCAGGTTTAGCATACCTTTACAACCATTAATTTAGATATACGTAGCTTAACCGTCATAATCCACCCATGGGCATTATGGGTCCAGTAAATAGGAGTAGGGGATTCCCATGTATCCTTCGCTCTCTGTGACACAAATCTACAAGTGTTAGGGGATTCCCGTGTACCCCTCAAGTATAGGGTCGCCATGCCCAATTCCTATGTCGGCAAACATGAGTTTCCATTTTCCATTCTTTGTAATCACACCTTCAGGATTATCTATCACACCGTACCATTGTTTACCAATTAAAAACATTTCCACACAACCAAACCATCACTCCTTTTATTATTAATTAGGGCTATCATTAGTTGCATTATTGTCATACGAATTATAGCTTGCAAGCAATGTCTTTATCCAATCTTAGGGGTATCCCATGTACACCATAGGTTCCTTCTTCTAGTTTATGTGGGCATTCCTATGTACCTCGCAAATACCACATTATTAGGCTTACGTGGGGGATTCCCATAGACCCCACAATAATATCATTATTATGTTTCGCTTGGGTGATTCCCATTCACCTCACAAGAATTTCATCATTCAAACAAATTTCATTATTTTCATTCACATAGGGGATTCCTATGTACCCCACAAGGTTTTCATTCAAATCAATTTCATAGCCACCAAGGCCTTACCAATTAACCAATCCAAACCATGAATACCATTTAAAACCATTGTAACCATTCAAACCATTTTAGTCTTTCAAAAACTATTCAAACCCATGCAAGGACCATCCAAACAAATTTAGAGTTCCATTACCAAACCACACCATGCAATAGTTTCAATGAAAGTTCAACATTATAGTATAAATATTCTCATAGGCATTTTATCAAACATGTGGAGGGCATACCTTTACAAAGACTAAAACCAAAGCATAAACCATCAATTTTTGGGATTCACATGCCCAATTAGATAAACCTCAACCAACAAGTACCCAAATGTGAAATCCATCACCCCATGCAATAGTATCAATAAAAGTTCAACAATATAGTATAAACATTCTCATAGGCATTTTGTCAAACATATGGAGGGAATACCCTTTCCAAGACCAAAACCAAAGCATAAACCATCAATTTTTGGGATTTCCATGACCCATTTGATAAACCAAAACCAACAAGCACCCACATATGAAACCCATCACCATAAATATGTGAAAACATAGGTTAAACCAAGAGTAAATAACACCCATCTATATGCATCAGAACGCTCAACATTTACTTTCAAAAATACTATTTATGATTCACAATCAATGTTTAAAATGCAATAAAGTATACCTTTAGTTAGAACTAACAATGAGGGAGGATTACATGCCTTATACAAGAAGATTCACTGAAGGAAATTTTACATTTGAGCCTTTTTAAGAACATTTGTAGAAACCCTACTCTTCAATATTCAAGAGTGAGTTTGAGAGAGTATTTGGAATTTTTGATCCAACAAATGAGTGTTATAAAGGGCCACAACATGTTATATGATATGGGAACATAAGTTTTTCATAGTTGTAATCATCCGTAAAGCCCTTAGCTTAAAAGTTGAAAACCAACTCCAAGAGTGTATGCTTACCCATTAAAATCGTACCCTATTGTACTAGTGGTACCCTAACTCATACCCTAGACCTCAACATGGACCTCCACACTGGTCATCATATGACTACTATGCCAAACTCGTACCTAAAGGTACAAATGGCACCCTAAACCATACCTCGGACAAAATTGAATCCACTATACTAACCTTAGATTATCATACGATTTTCAAGAAACCACTTTTACTATATTACATGACTCATAAGATGCCTACTCATATCTTTGACTGACCAAACAAAAACTTACTGGCCAACATATGATAAAAGATACCCAACTTATATCCTAGGAAATGACTAGTACCCTTGAGTCGTACCTTGCCCAGATCTCAAACGTACGAAATTTTTCTAAGATGTAAAGTTTAGGGTATCTCACTATCACCTTAACATGTTGCACGAGAACACAACCAAGTCCCATCTAGGATGCATTACAGTAAGTCACAAACCCTCCAGTGCCTACTTTCACAGCTAAAACATGAGCTAAAGTTACCTTTTCCTTCAACTTCTCAAAACTACCCTCACAAGCATTTGGCCAAGAGATCTTTACCTTATTTTGAGTCAACTTAGTCATCACGGCATCTATAGTTGAGAAACTATCCATAAACCTCCTATAGTAGATAACTAAACCTAAGATGCTCTGAATTTTGATTGGAGTCGCGAATCTAGGCCACATCTTTACCACAACAGCCTTTTGAGGGTCCACCTTAATCCCTTTACTAAAGATAATATGACCCATAAAACTTACAATGTTCAACCAAAACTCACACTTGGAGATCTTGGCATATAACTGATGCCCTTCAAGGGTTGAAACACAATATACAGTGATTTGCATGATCCACCTCGCTCTTAGAATACACAAAAAATATCATCAATTAAGACAAAGTCAAATAAATTTAAAAATTGACACATGACCCTATTCATCAAATCCATGAATTTCACAGAGGCATTGGTCAACCTCAAAGATATAACAAAAAATTTAAAATGCCCATACCGAGTATAGAAGGAAGTCTTAGAGATATCCACTTCCCTAATCTTGAGCTGATAATACCTGAATTGAAGATTAATATTCCAAAAGAATTTGGCACTTGCAACTGATCAATAAATCATCTATCCTCGAAAGAAGAAACTATTCTTAACTGTCACCTTATCCTATTATCCATATTAAATAAAGATTTGAAGGGAACAATCCTTCTTATGCATGAATAACACTAGTGTGCCCAACGGAGACACATTAGGATGGATGAAACCCTTATCCAAAAGATACTTAAGATGCTCCTTAAGCTCCTACAACATAGTCGTAACCATTCTATAAGGGAGAATAAAAATTAGATGAGTGTCTAGAAAAAGATATCTCCCAAACTCAATCTCCATAGCAGGAGGAACACCAGGAAGGTCTCAGGGAAAACCTCATTAAATTCATTCACGACAAAAAATTAAATGCAAGAAAGGACCTTTCGAGTTAGAATCTTTAACTAGGACTAGATGATAGAGACACCACTTGGAGATTAATCTTCGAGCTCTTATAAAACATGCGCTTCCTTTTAAGATATAGGAACCACCCTCTCATTCAATAACTGGCTCACCAGGGTACCTAAAGCCAACTTTATGATTTCTACAATCTAAAGATGCACAACATGAGTGTAACCAATCCATACCCAAAATTATATCAAAATCCACAATATCTAATTCATACAAATCCACCAAAGTCTCCTTACAACAAATAGATACCACACCACCATATAGACTTTTTTAGCAATCACATAGCTATCAACCATAATACAAATAGAATAAATATCCAAAATAATCTCAGGACCAAAACCATAATACATAGCCATAAATGCGTTAACATAAGAGAGAGTAGACCCTAGATCAAGTAAAAAACACACATCACAGGAGAAAAGTATAAATATACTAGTCACGACATCAATAAATGCTCTGACTCTTATTGGGTAGTGAGTGCATATAGAAGGTTTTAGCTAGCATCAATACAAAATGCAAAAGTCGATACAAAAGCAGCACAATTTGGTGCAGGAGTAGATGAAAGGCCAATCAAAACCCTTTTGATTCCCAAAGCAACCATACCAACCAAACAATTTCTGAGCATATTGCCTCGCTTAATATCTTTGAAGCACCAGTCCCTCCTCTCATCATAAAAATCTAATATAACCAATAACAGAGACTACAAGTATGTTATGTAGAAGCCGGATGAGCCCTACTAGCCTAAGATTGGGCACTCTGTGCCCTGAAGTTGTCATTATCCTATTGACGTCTACTATCCAATGGCTTTGGTTAAGGAGAACTAGTTATGAAAAAATAACAAGAACTCCTCCACTTCTTCTTTGGCCATTTACCACTATCCGTACAACTTTATTGTTGGTAACAACCTACTCAAAGAACCTAAATTTCTTAGCTTGCCTTTTCCATATCTCATCTTGCTTTTTATTTTTATCGTCCACCTGTTGCATGTGAACAAATAACCTAGAGATGTCCATGTCCTTGTTTAGCAAGGCAGTCATACATTCATGGATCAACTAAAGAGACAGCTCTAGGGAAAAATTTCACATCCTAGACCACATATCCGACACAATCTCAAGATCATATCGAGACAACTGGTAAAATTTTAAGGCATACACCTTGACCATCATTTTCCTTAGTTTCAGATTAACAAATTCCTTGGATTTTACATTCATCAACTCTTGAGAAAATAATTAGTCTAGAAATATTATTAGAGAAAGTCTGCCATAAAGATGACTCGTGAATGTCACTCCTTTCCCTAACCCATTTCTCATACTATTAGTACGTGATAACGCTCAACTTACATGTAAATTTAAATGTAAAGTGGTAATTGTCAATATATGTACGCAACTAGGAGTCGGTGTCCAATCTCCATAGAATAATAAGAGTGGTGATTGAGTAAGTCCAAAATAATAGTTTGTTTCTAGGGTCACACTTATGGTACAAAATGGTTTGGGTTTTTCAATCTTGTTAAATGTAAAGGCAATTCTTGGGCTTCTAAGGGACTAATTTGAGACTGAAAATAATTAGAGTGTAATTAATTAGGCACGGATAATGTGATTACACTATCCTAGGGGTAAGTGATGCTTGGGTATGTGATGAATCGGTACAAATTTTATTCATTGAAGATATGGTAGGCTAAGTTTAAAGTCCTCGAGTCTAGTTCTTCAATAAAACCTCAAAGACGTCACCCATTTACCATTTCGAGTACCTACCAAGTGTGACAATTAAAACCTCCCAACACTTCAATTGGGTATCCCTAATTCTCGGATAATACCCACGGTTTCGTCAACCTCATAATCACCTTTATTTCTAAGATAGTCCAAATTAGCAAACTATATTCATAATTGTCTACTATTGCCTTTGTTCCCAGATCCCTCTTTCATGTATGATGTGGGTTCCTAAACTTTATCTAAACCTCTCTTTTAAGGATGGTTTAGTCTTTCAACAGTTTGGGATTTTCATCCATCAATCTTATTGTTGTATTTGGAGCTTTCACCCATATATCCCATCAAATTTAGTTAAGCAATTGAAGAACCCATCACCAACAAACAAGCTTAAGAACATATGAATCACAACCCACACAATTTACACCTTATTCTAACATAATCCTAAGAGGAAGAACTAGCTACTCCTGATGATAATAATCAAGAATAAACGAAAATCTCTATTAAATTGATTCATCAAAAGTAATGAGAATGCTAACCACACTTTAAGTTTGAATGAATCCTCAATAGGATTCGCCAATTCTCCACTTGGAGGTCACTCTAATATCTTCTTAGCTCATAATTCGTACAAATTTAGCTCCAAGCTCTACGAAGTTACAGAAACCCTAAGCTATAGATGGGAGGTAGGGTTGTTGAATGAGATCATACCTTGAATGAATGGGTTTTGAGCTTTAAATACATTTTTGGGTCGGTTGGCCAAATGACATTTTTCCCTGGGTCATTTTCTACTCTCACACAATAACGTAGGTTTAATCGTGATCGAGCATACTACTGTAGCGGAGGATGGATAATGATCACCGTTGGTTGACTAACTTGACTGACTGCAATTGCGACTCTCACCCCGTAATCATAGTTACTGAGCACCTAATCCTCTTCCAGTTTCATCTTGTCCAGCTCTTGCTCTTTAATTCCCTTTTTGATCCTTTTTAGCTCAAGGTTTCTTCTTTTCTACTTAGCACTTTTATACCTGAAAAATATGGGAATTAGTTCATTTAACCACGAATATAACTCAGTTAGACATTCATATGATAGTAGTGTGCAAGAATGTTGAGTGCAAAAGAGTGTTAAATTCACCACTCATCAACACCCCAACATAAAACTTTGCTTGTCCTCATGCAGCACTACCTTTTACTATGAGATACTGCACTTGTATGCCCAAATTAGATGACTCAAATGATCATGATGACTTTAACTTAATTACTACCATAGATAGCTATCCAAACATGGGCACGACTATTTTCATGATACCCCTCAGCATAACATATAATTTTAAAGGATGCAAAAGACTTGAAAGAGAAATCATGTAACAATCACTAATACTAAAGAAATGAATCACCTTTTGACCTCAGCTACATTATACTCATTTTTGCCTTATTTTTCGGTCGATGAGAAAATCACCCACCTCAAATTTTTCACAATCCTCCTTACAAGAAAAAAAACTCCACACAATAAGTTTTCAAGAATGAAACAAGGAATTTAAGTATAAAACACTCCCTCTCTCAAGAACTCTCGATGCTAACAAGTGCCAAACCATAGCTTGCTCTTTTTTTGTATCGCAACTATGATTAAAGTACTTTGTTAGAGATCTCAAGGGACTTTTTAACCTTGAAATGAATGTTTTAAGACAATGGGTAGTATGTCATTTAGGAATGAAGTAACTATACACTCCTTTAACATGTACATTACTTTTACTCTCTTTAATCCAATTTTTGACTATGAGCCACTTCTCATTTTTTATCTCTTTATGCATGTGCCTATTTTTGGATATCTTGGTTCACCCTTTTTCTGTTCATTTATTTTTCTTGGATAACTCATTATTTTCTATCCTTTATTATATTTTTGATTTATTTTCCATTTACTCTCAATGCTTAAACTCATAGGTACTTACGTACAACTTTGTAGCCTAATGTTACTTCTTCAAATCTTTACCACCCCAAACTAAGGCTTTTAGCCTTAAGTTTCAATTGTAAGTTCAAGGAGGGTACAATTTAAAAAATGGATAAAATTTTAAGGGCTCACGTCTTGAAATATGTTTTCCAAAGAAAGGTTCGAAGGCTCAACATGGGTGACTAGGGACAAAATATCTGCACTAGTAGGTGTTTTAGGTTACAATGGACTTACATTGTCACAAGAATGGTCTAAGATCATCTCCCCAATAAAAAATAATCAAAATTTGCTTTGAGAGAATAATGGGGAAAATTCTAGATTGTACAAGTATACATGAGATTCAAATGAATAAGCTCACCATACATGGCATCCAAAATATCCACGGAGGCTCAGTTACCCCTCCTTCTAGAGACAAAATAGAGTATCTATAAATTTTCAAAAGTCAATTTTTGGAGTCACAAAAAGAGAAAAAATTGTTAAAATGTCGTTGGGGTCCATATCTTTGATTTTTCAAAAATTTTGGATGGAGGGGGAGTGATTGCTTTGCATTTGCACGATGAAAAATATTCTAACCTTAGCAACTACCCAAGTCATGGTCTCATATTTTTACTTCATACAGGCAAACCAACCATATGGCTACTAGGACTTTGACAATGGTATGAGTAAAATCCCAAATCAGCAATGCCATAGGTACTCAGACTTCCCTTGTATTTATAGCATTGATGCTACGGGTACTCAGACTATCCTTGCACCTGTGGTTCAAGAACCCATCACGATGAGTTTCCCTCAAGAATATCCTTACTCAATCTGTCATAGGGAAAGGCTCATCCAAAATCATTACTAAAAGAAGTAGACAACTAAAAATGCAAACTACTAACTCACAAAATTTCCATCCTTTGAGCGAACTAAGTTCAAATAATGCTAACCAATTAATACATTCAAGGATTGGGCCACACCCACAACAAAAGGACTTGTAGTGACCTCACTACATAACAAAAAAGCATAAAGAGGGTAACCGGACTCCCTAAAAATTCAATGGTAAACAATGTGCATGCTGGGTGATCTTTCACAATCACGGCATTGGTAGGGCCATCGCAGTGGTGATATAGTGATCCTCAGACCGCATACTTGAGGCATTCTGCTCCCCTATATGCCTTGTTTTTTACATGTCTTCAACACTTACCTATGTTAGTTTTCTTCTATTTTTGGCTTCCAACCTATCAAAAGCACCTATAAAACATCAAAACTATGTAACTTATTCTAAAAAGATGAAGATGCAAATATGAAAACTATGGGTTGCCTCCCATAAAGCTTATATTTAACATCATGACATGACTCCTATTTAGCCATCATTTATGCCTCCACTTAGAGGATTTGAATTTCAACCCAATTTTTTATAATTATATCTTTGAGGTACATTGGGAAAATGTAAGGGCATGATGGCACATTTTCTATTATTACACTTTGAAGACTTAAATCGTTTGCCCAATTTTTCATCGATCTTTTGTATGGGCTCATTGGAAAATGGTGAGAATATTAGAAGGCCACTAAATGGACATAGCTTTTTAAGTTTCTTGGCCTTCAAGATTGGGGTCTGAGCATACCCTTTTTGAAAGAAAAATCCATGATATAAGGAAATATTTCATTGTCACCCTTATTCCATGTTTTCTTGGGTAGATTGATTGTCAACAACTACACCAAGGTTAATGTGGATAAATGGTTTGAATGAGGTCTTTTTCCTAATTCCGATGTTGTCTCTATTTTAGTATCCTCAACCCAAAATGGACTAGAGTCTTCGCAAGGGATTTGCTTGGCGTCTTCTTCTAGCTCTAGTACCAATTCTTCCTTTTTGGCATTATCTCTCTTATTTGGTTTTATTTATTGGTAAATCACCAAGGGTTCTTCAATATCAAGTTCATTTAGAAAAGTGGGCATGGTTTTGGTGTTTGAATAATTATCTTCCATTCCTACGTCATCTATCTTCAAGATTTTCTCTCCAAATACCTTGTCGGATAGGAGTATAAAAGTTGTTTCCTTCTCCACCATTATTGTTAACTCCAAGATATGTTGAAGCATTGCTTTAACACCAATATATCTCATGATTTGTTATTCCCTTTATTCATCATAAGACCTATAAAATCAACAAGAAGAACTATTATTTGGGTTAGTATAAAAAGGGGAGAGGGTATTTGGACTATTACTCCAACATCGTAAATCATCCTCCATTGATTTCACCTGTTCCAATATACGTTGAAGCATTGCTTTAACAAAACTATTTTTCATGCTTCTTTATTCTCTCTCTTTCCTACAAGACCAATCAAAATCATAAGATGAACTATAAATCGGGTTAGCATAATATGGGTAGGGGACATTTAGGCAATTGCGCCAATGTCTATGTCGACCACCATATAAAGAACAAATATACTCCTAATAGGATCAAGATGGTGTTCTCATCTCTCTCCGGGGAGCATATGTGCAATCTCTTTAAAATTGTGGTCTGTCATAACATAGACGTGGATTGATACAATAGAAATTCCAACTACCAAAATCATAATAGTCGAAAGATGCCATTGAGAGAAGTAAACCAAAAACAAAAATATGCCTAACACAAGAAACAAAAGAAAATCATGAACAAATTTATATAATTTTGAATTCAAGCAAGTTAGATAGCATTTGAATCTAACTCAATACACCAAATTGTTCCCAGGTAACAATGCTAATTTTGATAAGGCTCAACTTATACGTTAATTTAAGTGCAAGGCAGTCGTTGTCAATATATTTACCAAACTCGGAGTCAGGGTCGAATCCATGAGGAACAATATGAGTGGCGATTGAGTAAGTCCAAAATAATAGCTGGTTGCTAGGGTCAACCTATGGAAAAAAATGGTTAAGGGGCTTTTCAATCTTGCTTAATAGGAAGGCAATTCTTGGGATTCTAAGGGATTTATTTGAGACTAAGAATAATAAGAGTGTATTTAATTAGACATGGATCTTGGGATTATACTATCTAGAGGGTAAGTTATGCCTGGGTATATGATGAATCAGTGCAAATTCTATTAATTTATTATATGGTAGGCTAGCTTTAAAGTCCTTGAGGCTAGTTCATAAAAAAAGCATCAAAGATGTCACCCATTGACCTTTTCGAATACCTAACAAGTGTGACAATTAAAACCACCCAACACCTCAATTGGATATAACTATTTCGAGGTTGATGCCAATGGCATGGTCAATCTCATAATAACCCTTATTTCTAATATAGTGAATATTAGCAAACTACGCCCATAATTGTCTACTATTACCTTTGTTCCCACACCCCAAACCCCTCTATCAAGGTTAGTTTAGTCTTTAAAAATCTTGGGATTCTAATCCATCAAACACATTTGGGCATTTAGGGTTTTCACCCACAAATCCCAAGAAATTTAGCTGAACAATTGAAGAACCCATCACCAAGAAATAAGCATAAGCACATATTAATCAAAACCCACACAATTTACAACCTATTCTGAAATAATCCAAAGTGGAAGAGATAGCTAATCATGATGATAATATATAAGAATAAACCAAAATCTCTATTAAATTGATTCATCAAAAGTAAAGAGAATGTGAACCACACTGTAAGTTTGAATGTATCCTTAATGGGATTCGCCAATTCTCTACTTAAAGGTTACTCTAATGTCTTCCTAGCTCACAATTAGTATAAATATATCTCCAAGCTCTATAAAGTTAAAAAAAAACTTAATAAAGGATTGGAGGTAAGGTTGTAGAATTATGATCAATCCTTGAATGAAAGGGTTTTGAGCCTTTAATCAGATTTTGTATCGGACGGCCAAATGACATTTTATGATTGCGATCAAACATACTACCGTCACAGAAAATGGATCACGATCGCCATTGGTCGATTAACTTTACTGACTGCGATCGGGGACCTTAGCCTGCGATCACGATAATTGAGGGCCTGAACTTGCTCCTGCTTTCACTTGTCCAGCTCTTGCACTTCTATTCCCTTTTTGATTCTCTTTAGCTCAAGGTTGCTTCTTTTCTTCTCAACACTTGTACACCTACAAAATATGAGAATTAGTTCATTTAACAATGAATATGTCTCACTTTGATATTCATATCATAGTAGTCTACATGAATGTTGAGTGTAAATGAGTGGTAAATACACTATTTACCAAAACCCCAATTTAATGCTTTTCTTTTCCTCAAGCAACACAACATTTTTCCATGAGATAATGCACTTTTATGCTTAAATTAGATGACCCAAATGATCATGATGACTTTAACTTGATTACTACCATACATAGCTATTCAATCATACGCAAGACTATTTTCACGACACCTCTCAATAAAACACATAATTTTCAATGATATGAAAGACATGAAAGAGAAATCATGCAACAATCTCTAATACTCAATAAATGACTCACCTTTTGATTTCAACCACATTATACTCCTTTTTTCCTCTTTTTTTAAGAGATACAAAGTCACCCACCTTAACTTTTTCACATGCCTCCTCACAAGAAAGAAAATTTCACACACCAGTTTATCAAAAATACAAAAAGAAAATTGAGTGTGAAACACTCCTTCTCTTAAGAACTCTCGATGCTAACAAGTACCATACCATAAGCTTGACTTTATTTCCAATTGCCACTGTGATAAAAGTATTTGGTCGGAGATCTCAAAGGATATTTTAAGCTTGTATTTTAGGTTTGGCAATAATGGGTAGGATATAATTTAGGAACGAAGTGACTACACCCTCCTTGATCATCTACATCACTTTCATAATGTTTAATCCAACTTTTGACTATGGGCCACTTCTCTTTGTTTTCTCTCTTTACGCATGTGCCTATTTTTGGATTGCTTGGTTCACTATTTTCTAATCATTTATTTTTCTTGCATAACAAATTATTTTCTATCCTTTGTTGGATCCTTTCTTTTACTTTTCCATTTGCTCTTAATACTTAAGCTTATAGGCACTTACTTACAACTTTGTAACTCAACATTACCTCTTCTAATTTTTACTACCCCCAACTTAGGCTTTTAGCCTCAAGTTGCAATTGTAAGTTCAAGGATTGTACAATTTAAGAGAGGAATAAAATTTTAAAGGCTCACAGTATGTAAAGTGTTTGCCAAGGAAAGGTACAAAGGCTCAAAATGGGTGACCAAGGTTAACATCTATCAATGAGTAGGATTTTTAGGCTAAAGTGGACTTCCACTGTCACAAGAATGCCCTAAGATCATCTCACAATAAAATACAATCAAAATTAGTTTTGTGAGACTAATCAGGAAAGTTCTAGATAGTACAAGTATACACGAGATTCAAACAAATAAGATCACCACACATAGCATGTAAATTCTCCAAGGAAGCTCATTACCCCTCCCGCTAAATAAAAAAATATAGTATCTACCAATTTTCACAAGTTAATATTTTGAGTCATAGAAAGAGAAAGAATTGTTACAATACCGCTTGGATACATGGCCTTGATTTTCAAAAAAATTTAGACGGAGGGGGGCATTTGCTTTGCATTTTCACCATGTGCAATTTTCTAACCATGGAAACAACTCAATTCTTGGTTTCATATTTTGGCTTCATACAAGCAAACATACCATATGGCTACTCTGAATTCACCAATGGCATGAGCGCAATCCCAAATCAGCAATGCAATAGGTAATAAGACTTCCCTTGCATTTACATCATTGATGCTATGGGTACTCAGACTTCCCCTTCACCTATGGATCAAGAACCCATTATGAAAAGGTTTACTCAAGAATTTCATTACTCAATCTATCATAGGGAAAGGCTCGTCCAACATCATTATTAAAAGAAGTGGACAACTAAAAATGAAATATACTGATTTACAAAATTTCCATACTTGGAGTGAACTGAGTTCAAATATTGCTAGGCAATTAAGACATACAAGGGCAGGGCAACACCCCTAACTAAAGGACAAGTAGTGACCTCATTACACAACAAAAAAGCATAAAGAGGGTCATAGGACTCCCTAAAACCGCAATGGTAATCAATGAGCAGGCTGGGTGAGCTTTCATGATCACGGTACATGTAAGGAAATTGCAGTGGCATGATCATGAACCTCAGACCATAATCGTGGTACTTAAGGAATTTTTCTCCCCTATTTGCTCATAGTTAGTACAAATTTAGCTCCAAGATCCAAGAAGTTACAAAAACTCTAAACTAAGGATGCGAGATAAAGTTATGGAATGATTATCATACCTGGAATAAACTGGTTTCAATCCTTAAATAGGATTTAGGGTCGGATGGGGACAGCGCCATGGCACACATGCAAGTGCACGTGGTCTACCAATTAGTAATGTGTCCTTCATAAAAGATGAGTTATTGATTCCAGAGGGACTTGATCTAACAACTATTCAATTCTAGTTCACAATTTAGATTCAATTGATTCTAGAGTAACCAAGAAAATTTTGGAATATTGTAAATTGTAAACAAAGTAAACAATGTATAAAATAAAGGTATTGTAATAATCGATAGGAAAAAACCCAGGGTTAAATCACTTCGAACAATCATACTATGTTATTGAACTTCATTCATTAATTTGCTCATCATTCTCCCAAGATCAAAAGGGTTACAATAGATGTATATTTTGGGTGATCAATGCATGAAATAGTTAAATAAAGAATAAACAAACAACCAATAATGATAAGTAAATTAAAAAAAATTAATCCAAAACAATAGTACGCATGTTCTTGGCTTTAATCCCAAAAAGGGAATTTCTACCCACTAATAGCCATAATCAACTTCCAATTAAATATATGAATTATTAAATGCATAATAAATTAATGAATAAAAAACTAAAGAAGTTGTAGCGTCCCATGAATGATCCCAAGAGGTTCCATGATGGTTAAAATGAAATTTAACATGTTATATTTACAGTGGACAAGTCATAAACTGGCTTTGAATAGGTTTCCACTCTATGTTCTTTCAGATGGGCACAAAAATCCCTCTTTTTATAGTCATTACATCACGGTGGTGGGATCATAGGTATTTTCCTACAACGCGGTGTAATCGTGTTTAGATTCTGGAAATTGACAACGGCAGATTTAAGTTTCACTGCGATGCGGTGCCTCCTTCATTGCTATTAGGACCGTGACACAGTGGGTCACCATTTAAGGCCCCTTCTGAATCCAGTGGTCTTTCGCACACACCCATATGACCTTATACGCCCTCCACTCACCTAAGACATTAAAGATGTCCAAATTATGTCAAATGTGTGTATTGTGCTTCCGTGATCCATTCCAAGCCTTTTTGAGTTGTTTCCAATAGATTTGAAGCTTGTACAACGTTCATATATCATCATAATCCATTCAATAAGTACCCTATAGCAATAAACACAAAAATTTAGAGCTCAACACAACACAACATCCAAGAAAGTGATCTAGAAGCATGAACTAAGACTAGGCTTGCCCATATTGATCTTAAGCTTATTGTTTTGACTCTTGTCTTGATCCAATTTAAGTTTGAGTATGCTAACAAAGTTTTTTAACATGTAAATGCACAATAACAAACTTAGGAACTCATTAAATATGTTAGAACCCAATACAGTAACTAGACAAACACCTAGCTCAAACTGGTCACACTGGTTTTCTGGGTTGACTTCCAATTAATAAATTTGAATTAAAACTTTTGTAGAAACACCATTACACATTGTAAAAACCTACATGGAGACTTGGATGCATATTTATATAATGTCCAACACATTAAGCACATGAATCATCCTCAAAACAAGGCTAAATAGGCTAGAATAGTAATGGTACAATGCATAAATAAACCCAACACCACCACCCCACACTTAAAGCCTTATTCATCCTCGAAAAACCCTTAACTATAAGAATCATGATCTGTAAAGACTCCACACTTTTACAAAAATTAAGACATTCAAGTTATCACAATAATTACTACTCGGAATGCAAGTTTCTTCACTAAGCATGTTATACACAATTGAAAGCTCACAAATCCTACTTCAGAAAATCCTATCCTCAAGAATTGACTCCACAAGTTGCAAAATCATGCATATTCATTAATCAAAGACATCATAAGAATCACCCATATTCATTAAACATGTGCCCTTACAAAAGAGTGTCCCCCATACTTACTCACAATAGTTTAATTTATAACAATGGGTACAAGAATTAAATTACACTCCCTCTCAAAAGGAATTAATAAGTTACACATAATGAACTATAGGTTTTCCCTTATTATAGTACTCCACTAATATCAGAATGATGAAGCTTAGGATCAAATATGTATTTTTTGGTTTGTAATGTATGCTAAGGGACGGGTAGGAACTATTTTAGGATAATAGTGACTATATTCTTTAAGCCCTTTAATACACTACATTATACATTCATACCTAATTTCTAACAACCAAATTACACAAATTTTGTCAGCCTTATTTCTTTATTTTCACCCTGTCTCATTAAGATCATTCAACAACACTATGGTGTGAGGATTTTTCTATTTATTTGTGATTCAAATTCTAGCACAAATTTTCTTTTTCACGCTAACCAAGACATATCAATTTTAAAACCAATAACTATTTCTTTGGATCTTCAATTTCACCTTTTTATTCTTTCATTTCATAGTCCTTACTCAATTAATTTATACTAAACATCTTAGAATCTTTTTGATCATATTTAGGTCTATCAAAGTAGGGAGTAGTCTACATATGAGGTTAACAAAGAAAAAGCTAAAGGCTCAATAGGGCTGACTAAGATTATGCACAATGGTAGATAAAATGAAGGTGTAAAACAAAGCTATCAAAGAAATGCCTAAATCATCTCCTAAACTCACATTCTTTATTTTGCTTTGTACAAACACCGGGCAAGTTCTAGACATCACATGCAATAAGGAATATACAAAAACCCACATACTCACATAGGATCATCATAGACTCTCAACTAAATGATAACATGAACTTGAATTTAAGCCAACAAGTACAAGAGTCACATACATGAGCCTAGGAGTCTTAAAAGTAGTAAATCACATCAATCAACATTCTTACACAAAAAAAATAATTGCACCATTCAATCAATTATAACACTAACAGGAATATGTTACACAATTTGTTTTTAACTTGAGCCCAAAATTGGAAATTTCCCCACCCACACTTAAAAATCTACTTTGTCCCCAAAGTTTACTTTTAAAGAAAGAGATATAAATACCTATTGTGGCTTCTAGGCCAAGCTCAAAGTATCTTTTAAATATCAAGAGGGTCTGGGGACCCACACTTAGTGTTCGCCATGCTCTTTAGCTCTGGTTTCCAGTACACAGACTTCCTATAAATTTGTGACTTAGTAAAACAAAAACTATGTAAAGTAAAAAACTAAAAATAAATCATACCTATTTAACTTGGGTTCCTCCCAAGATGCATATGATTTAGTGTAGTATCACGACCCTACTAAATTAAGCCAAATTCCTTAATACTTTTATTCCCCTTTGGAAGCCATCTTCTTATTCTTTTAACACCTATTAGGTGTGAATTCTGAAGGGTAACCATTTTTTTAACTTTAGCCTTTTCTGGCTCATTAATTCACATTATATCAACCGGTGGTGGTAGTGGATTAAAGTGCTCAATAAGAGTTTTCTCAAAAAGGTCTTAGCGGACTAACCACCCCACATTCATCCCTTTAATAATACTAATCATCCCCAAGTCTTTATAGTGGGATTTGGTGTTAAGAGGTTTGTAAATTTTGAAAATCACCTCTTCATCCTCCAACATCACTCTGAGTGCACCCTCTCTCACATTAATTAAAGCCCTACCTATCGCTAAAAATGGATGCCCCAAGATGATTGTTACCTGTTCGTCTTCCTAAAAATATAGAATAATAAAGTTAGCAGGAATAATAAATTTACCAAGCATCATGAGGACATCCTTTATAACTCCTTTCGGGTGTGCTATGGTCCCATTTTCTAGTTATAGTATTACACAGCTTGGTCTAGGATTCGCCAAACCTAATATATTGAACAAAGATAGAGGCATCAAATTAATACTTTCCCCTAAATCACTAATTGCCTACACCACCTTGTTATTGCCAATCTAAATGGGAAAGTAAACTTACCTAGGTCCATACGCTTTTTCATCTTCTTTTGAGTAACTAAAAAACTACACTCTTCAGTGAATGCTACCGTGTCAACTTCCTGCAACATTATTTTATTAGTGACCATATCACACAAGTACTTATCGTACTTGGGCATACCCTGCAAAATATCTAAAAGAGGAAAGATAATGTGAAGCTCTATGAATGTGTCAAAAACTTATTTAAACATGCATCCTCCTTCTCTTTTAATTACCTATAAGGGAAATGAAGTGGTGATATTTGTATTTTCTTTTCTGCAAAAAAAATTTCATTTGAGTTCTGAGACTTTCTTAATTTTTCAGCAATTTTGTCATTTACTTGTTCAGTCACTACATCAGCATCTACCTCCCCAGTTTCTTTTGGGGTTTCTTCTTGAAGCTCTTTACAACTCCTTCAAGTGATGTCCATAACTTATTTTGTATTTTCTATATCTTCGGGCAGCGTACCTTGAGGCCTGGCATTTAATGTTTGTGATAACTTCACCAACTATAACTCAGAAATTCTTGTGGCCGCTTGCTGATTTTTTACCTCTGCAGCCAACTATGTTTGATTAGCTAAGATCTGCTTCATCATCTCTTCCATGTTGCTAGTTTACTGATTTCCTTGTGATTGTGGTTGCTGAATTTGTTGTTTTGGGTATTCAAGGCTTATTTGGTAGAAAAGTCTACCACTTTATGTTATAGGCATTCACATAATTTTGCCTTTGAACATTTTCAACATACATCATAGATTAAGGATTTCCCGTACGCATGGCTATAGAATGACCATTATTTTTGTAGACCTAACATAAATCACTAGTTTGCTGAAATGCATTAACTGTTGTGGTAGGCTATGGAGCTCCCAATTTCAGGCTGCTGAACTGAGTGCTTATCAAATTTTGCAATATCGTAACCTAAACTTATTAAGAGGTGTATCGGTCTACCTCCAATCAACTTGTAACTTTTTTATGGAACTCCTAGAATCACTATGCCACTCAAGATTTCATTGTTTGATGTTTTTTAATAAGGTGTATAACTCATCAAAAGTCAACTCCAACACTTGACCACCTGCGGTTGAATCTATAAAAATCTTTGTATTATAATCAAGTATTTCGACAAAAATATAAGCAAGTACCTCATTTGACTGTTGGTGATGTGGACAGTCATAAAGTACAGCCTTGAAGTGTTCCCAAGCATGATATAGATTTTTATTAGACCATTGTATGATGCTCACTCTGTCACTGCAAAGTTTTGTAGTCTTTCTAAATATAAAGAACCGGATTAGGAGTTTTCTGTCAAAGTTATCTCTTGTAGTGATTAAATTTGCCTTCTCCGCAATCAACCACCTCTTTACTTCCCCCAACTGTGAATGGGGAAAAAGTGTCAGTCTCACTTAATCTCTAGACACACCGATCAGGAGAAATGTGTCCACATGCTCAAGAAATTCTGCAAGTGGACTTCTGGATCCAAGTGTCTAAGCCCTACAAATTGTCCACTACTGATAAGAAGCTGCACCATGTTGTGCTTTAACTCAAAGTTCCCCCCACCATCCAGTCTTTGTATTGGGGAAGTAAAGTTCATCAAAAGTGGGACTGCCACTTCTCGAATTATCCTACATTCTTTTTGTTCCTACTCCATTTATCAAGGATTATCTTGGTATTTTTGGATTTGACGAATTTGGGGGAGAAGGATTGCTTATCTTCTCCTTTGGTGAAAATGTTGCTCAGGTTCACAGCTTGGTTGAACCAACTCTTGATCACTTGCCAGCTTACTACTTTGTAAACATATTTCCTACAATAACAAAACCAAGGCCAAGCGTAATAACACCAAATAAATCTAAAAGTTAAACTAAAATAAATACTTGCCAAATTATAAGTCCCCTACAACGGCACCAAAAGCAGGACAGTACCGAAGCGCACATGTAGGTGTACATGGTCTACTAAATAGAAAAGTGTCCTTCAATATTTCCGAGTCATCGATCCCACAGGGACTTGATCTAACAACTATTCAATTCTAGTTCACAATTTAGATTCAATTGATGCAAGCATAACCAATAAAAGTTTGGAATATTGTAAATTGCAAGTAAAGTAAACAATCATAAAATAAAGGTCTTGAAACTATTAAAACGAGAAAACCTAAGGTTAAATAACATTGAACAATCATACTATATTATTGAACTTCATCCGTTAACTTGTTTATCTTGATTGTTGATTCGTATGGTTAATTGTTTACCTAACTTGGATATTACAACTACATCATTGAGAAGGGATGTAATAATGCAATTAAGTTCATTAAATCTATCGTCCTACATATAAATCAAGTAAGGCATCTAACTACATCCCAGTCCTAGATGCTAATTTGAATTCCTTATTTTATAAAACAATAGAAACCATACTCTGTTTGTTACCATATTCTATCCCCATATCCCCTCCCCCAAGATCAAAAGGGTCACAATAGATGTATTTTTTGGGTGATCAATCTATAAAATAGTTAAATCAAGAATAAACAAACAACCAATAATGATAAGAAAATTAAACAAAATTAATCCAAAACAATAGTACGCATATCGATGGTTTTAACACCGTAAAGAGAGATTTTAGCCACTCATATCCATAATCAGCATTCAAATAATTATATGAATGATTAAAACCATAAATAAATCTAAATTAATTAATAAGAACCTAAAACAAAGTTGTATCAACCCTTCAATGTTCCCAAGAAGTTGCAAGACGTTTATAACGGAATTTAACATGTTATATTAATAGTAGACAAATCATAAACTGACTTGAATTAGGTTTCCACGCTATTTTCTTTTGGCTGTGCACAATAATCCCACTTTTGATGGTCAACGCATCACAGGGATGGGCTCATCACTATTAGCCCACCATGCGGTGTAATCGCACCCAAATTCTAGAAATTAACAACTGCAGATTTACTTTCCTTTGCGACACGGTGCATCTTTAATCGCTATTAGGACCGCAACATAATGGGAAAAAATTTTGGGCCCCTTTTTAATCCAGTGGTGGGTTGTACGTGCCCATAGAACCTTTAACGCACCTCCACTCACCTAAGACATTTTAGGTGTCCAAATAACATCAAATTTGTGTATTGTGCTTCCATAATTTATTCCAAGCCTTTTTGAGTTGTTTCCACTTGATTTAAAACTTGAACATCCTTCATATATCTTCACAGTCCACTCACCAAGCACCCTATATTTAAAAACAACAATCTAAATCTCTAGAAAATACAACATTCAAGATGGTGAACTAGAAACACAAGCTAAGACTAGGCTTGCCCATGTTGATCCTAAGCTTATAATTTTGACTCTTTTCTAGATCAAATTGACCTTTGAAAATTATAATCAAGTTGTTTCGCATATAACCACATGATAAAAACCTTAGGAACTCATTAAACATTTTAGAACCCATCGTGATAGACTAGACAAACTCCTAGCTCAAGCTAGTCATACTAATTTTCTCAGTTGACTTCCAAATGATCAATTTGAATCAAAACATGTGTGAAAACACCATAAAACATTTTAAACACTTACATGTACACTTAGATTCTATTTATATAATTATAAACACATTAAGCACATCAATCATCCTCCAATTAAGGCTAAATAATCTAGAATAATAATGGTACAATGCATAAATACACCCAACATTAGCTGGCCAAATGATTTTTTACCCCTGGGTCATTTTATGCTCTCACGTAATCGTGTAGGTTTGATTGTAATCGAACATACTACGGTCATGGAAAATGGATCACGATCACCTTTTGTTGACTAACTTGACTGACTGTGATTGCAGCCCTTAGCTCGGTAACTAAGGGCCTGATCCGGCTCCTGCTTCAGCTTTTCCAGCCTTTGCACTTTTATTTCCTTTTTGATCCTTTGTAGCTCAAGGTTTCTTATTTTCTTATTATAATTTTTATACTTGCTAAATATGGGAATTAGTGCATTTAACCAATAATATGTCTCACTTAGACATTCATATCATAGTATTGTGAATGAATGTTGAGTGGAAATGAGTGGTAAATTCACCACTCATCAATACCCCCAACTTAAAGCTTTGCTTGTCCTCAAGAAATACTACCTTTTAACATGAGTTAATGCACTTTTATGACCAAATTAGATAACCCAAATGATCTTGATTACTTCAACTTGATTATTACCACAGATACCTATCCAAACATGGGCAAGTTTATTTTTATAACACCCCTCAACATAACTCACAATTTTCAAGGATGCAAAAGACTTAAAAGATCTATCATGCAACAATCACTAACACTCAATAAATGACTCACATTTTAACCTCAACAACATTATACTCCTCTTTACCTAATTTTTTGGGAGATGAAAAAATCACCCACCTTAATTTTTTCACATGCCTCCTCACATGAAAGAAAGTTCCACACACCATGTTGTGAAGTATGCAAAAATGAATGTGCAAAACTCTCCCTCTCCCAAGAAATCTCGATGGTAACAAGTACCATACCATAATACTTCCCTTATTTTCTATCGCCACTATGATGAAAGTACATGGTTAGAGATCTCAAAGGACTATTTAATCTTGTAATGTAGGTTCAGGGAGAATGGGTAAGATATAAATTATGAATGAAGTGAGTACACCCTTCTTGAACATCCACATCACCTGCAAACTATTTAATAAAACTATTGACTATGGGCCACTTCTCTTTGTTTTCTCTCTTTACACAAGTGCCTATTTTCGGATTTCTTGGTTCACCTATTTTCTTTTCATTTATTTTTCTTAAATAACTTAGTCTTTTCTATCCTTTGTTGGATCCTTTCTTTCTCTTATACATTTTCTATTAATACTTAAGCTCATAGGCACTTATATAAAACTTTGTGGCCCAACATTATCTCTTTCTATATTTACCACCCCCAACTTAGGCTTTTAGCCTCAAGTTAACACTGTAAGTCTAAGGAGTGTACAGTTTAAAAGATGGATAAAGTGATAAAGGCTCATAGTTGGCAATGTGTTTACCAAAGAAAGGTTAAAATGCTCAAAATATCTTACTAGGGATAACATCTATCCACGGTTAGGCTTTTTAGGCTAAAGTGGACTTCCATTGTCACTAGAATGGCCTAAGATAATCTCCCCAATAAAATACAATAAAAATTATCTTTGAGAGAATAATGAGGAAAGTTCTAGATGGTACAAGTATACATAAGATTCAAACAAATAAGCTCACCACACATGGCATGCAAATTTTCCAAGGAGGCTCAATTACCCCTCTGGATAGAGAAATAAATTGAGTATCTACCAATTTTCACAAATCTATTTTTATAGTCACAAAAAGGGAAAGTATGGTTACAATGCTGTTTGGGTCCATGCCCTTGATTTTTTAAAATTTATGGATAGAGGATGGGGGTGTTTTCTTTGCATTTGTACCATGCATAATTTGCTACCCAAGGCAAAATCCCAACTCTTGGCATCACATTTTTGCTTCATATGGGAAAACAAACCATTTGGCTACTCAGACTTTGCCAATGGTATGAGTGCAATCCCAAATCTTCAATTCCATAGGTACTCATACTTTCCTTGCATTTATAGCATTGATGCTGCGAGTACTTAGACTTTCCCTACAACTGTGGCCCAAGACCCCATCACGAGGATGGGGGTGTTTTCTTTGCATTTGTACCATGCACAAATTGCTAACCGAGGCAAAATCCCAACTCTTGGCATCACATTTTGGCTTCATATGGGAAAACAAACCATATGGCTACTCAGACTTTGCCTATGGTATGAGCGCAATCCCAAATCTTCAATTCCACAGGTACTCATACTTTCCTTGCATTTATAGAATTGATGCTGCGAGTACTTAGACTTTCCCTACAACTGTGGTCCAAGACCCCATCATGATGAGTTTCCCTCAAGAATGTTGTTACTTAATCAATCATAGGGAAAGGCTCGTCCAACATCATTATTAAAAGAAATAGAAATCTAAAAATGAAAACTACTATTTTACAAAATTTTGAAGCTTTGAGTCAATTGAGTTAAAGTATTGCTATCCAATAAATATATACAGGGGTAGGGCCAAAACCCGAACTAAAGTGTTTGTAGTGACCTCACTGTATAACAAAGAATCATAAAGAGGATAACATGACTCCCTAAAATCGCAATGATAATAAATGTGAAGGAAGGGTGAGCTATTACGATTGTGGCATAGGTAGGGAGATCACGGTGTAACGATCGTGATTCTCAGACAGTAATTTTGATACTTGAGGCATTTTGCTCCCCTTTTTGCGGTGTTTTACTATAGGTCTTCCACACTTCTCAAGCTTCGTTTTCCTATGTTTTTGGCTTCCAACCTATCCAAAGCACCTACAAAATGTCAAAACTGTGTAACTTATTCCCAAAACATGAAGATACTAATATGAAAACCATGGGCTACCTCCCATCATATGCTTGATTTAACATCGCGGAACGTGTCTTCTTTAGCATCATTTATGCCTCCACTTAGAGGATTTGAATTTATTTCCAATTTTTTACCATTATATAGTTAGGGTACATTGGGAAAGTAAAAGGGGATGATGACACGTGTTCTATCATGCTACTTTGAAGGCGTAAACCATTTGCCCAATTTTGCATCAAACTTTCCTGTTAGCTCGTTGGGTAAAGGTGAGAACATTAGAAGGGCAGTAATTTTAAATCTATCTTTAAGATTCTTGGCATTCAATATTGGGGTCTTAGCATACCCTTTTGGAAAGACAAACTCCAGGATATCGAGAAATAGTCCATTCTCACCCTCATTTAATTTTTGCTCAAGTGATTGATTGTCTTCAACCCCTATGAGTTTAATGAATAGAAGTGGTTAGATGAGGTCTTTTTTCTTATTCTAGAGTTGTCTCCATTTTTCTATCCTTACTCCGAAATGGTCTAGAGTCTTTGTAAGGGATTTTCTTGGCTTCTTCTTCCAACAGTAGTACCACTTCTTTCTTTTTGGCATCATCTCCTAAGTTTGGTTTGGTTGGTTGGGAAATAACCAAGGGTTCTTAAATATCAAGCTCATTTAGAAGAGTTGTCAAGGTTGTTTTGTTTGACTGATTAAATTCCATACCCACATCTTCTATCCTAAAGATTTCCTCTCTAAATTCCTTTTCGGATTAGAGTATAAGAGTTGTTTCCTCCTCCACCGTTATTATTAATTCCAAGATACGTTGAACCATTGATTCAACACCACTATTAATCATTCTTTGTTCTTCCATTTATTCATCATAAGACTTATCAAATCCATAAGAACAACTATAATTTGGGTTAGCATAACAAGGAAAGTGGCCATTTGGACTATTACTCCAACGTCGCAAATCATCCTCTGTTGATTTCACCTGTTCCAAGATGCCTTGAAGCATTGCATCAACACCATTATTTTTTGCCCTTCATTCTTCCCTCCCATTCTTATACGACCAATCAAAATCATAAGAATTACTACAAATTGGGTTAACATAAAGGGGTAGGGGATATTTGGGCAGTCGCTCCAATGTCTATCTCGACAACTACACAAAGAACAAGTATAATCCAAATAAGATCTAGATGGTGTTCTCATCTCTCTCCTGGGAGAATATGTATAATCTCTTCAAAAGTGTGGTCCATAAAAATATGGACATGGGTTGTCAAGATAAAACTTCCAACTACCAAAATCATAATTTTCGGAAGATAATATTGAGAAAATTAAAACAAAAATAAAAATCTACCTAGCACAAGATACAAAAGAAAATCACGAACAAATACATAAAAGTTTGAATTCAAGAAATAAGATAGAATTCCAAACTAACTGAATATGCCAAATTATTCCACTACAATAACGCCATTTTTGATAAGGCTCAACTTATACGTCAATTTAAGTGAAAGATACTCGTTTTCAATATATTTACCCTACTAGGAATCTAGGTCGAACCAACGAGGAACAATCTGAGTTGCGATTGAGTAAGTTCAAAATAATAGTTTGTTACTAGAGTCAAACCTATGGTACAAAATGGTTTGGGGATTTTCAATCTTGCTGAATATAAAGGCAATTCTTGGGCTTCTAAGGGACTTATTTGAGACTAAGAATAATTAGAGTGTAATTAATTGGGTAGGAATCTTGGGATTATGCTTTCCTAGGTGTAAGTGATGCATGGGTATGTGATGAATCGGTGCAGATTCTATTCATTAATGATATTGTACGCTAAGTTTAAAGTCCTTGAGGCTAGTTCTTCAACAAAACCTCAAAAATTTCATCCATTGACCCATTTAGAGTACATAACGAGTGCGATAATTAAAACCACCCAACACTTCAATCGAGTATCCCTGTTTCTCGGATGATACCCAAGGTATAGTCAACCTCAAAATCACCTTTATTTCAAAGATAGTGAAAATTATTAAACTAAGCCCATAATTATCTTCTATTACCTTGGTTCCCACATCCCAAACCCCTCTTTCTAGGATGGTTTAGGCTTTCAAAATTTTGGGATTTTCATCCATCAAACCCATTTAAGTATTTGGGGATTTCAACCATAAATCTTTGCAAGTAAATTTAAGCAATTAAAGAACCCATCACCAACAAACAAGCATAAGAACATATGAATCACAACTCATATAATTTACATCCTATTCTAACATAATCACAAGTGAAAGAACCAGCCACTCATGATGATAATAAATAATAATAAACAAAAATGTCCATTAAACTAATTCATTAATAGTATAGAGAATGCAAACCATACTTTAATTTTGAAAGAATCCTCAATGGGATTTGCAAATTTTCCACTTGCAGGTCACTCTAATGTCTTCTTAGCTTAAAATTATTATAAATTTAGCTCCATGATCCAAGATGTTAAAAGAACCCTAAACTAAGAATGGGAGGTAGAGCTATGGAATGATGATTACACCTTGAATGATTAGGTTTTGATCCTTAAAAGGGATTTGGGGTCGGTTGGCCAAATGATATTTTAGTCCTTAGGTCCTTTTTCACTCACACGTGATCGTGGAGGTTTGATCGCAATCACACCTACGGTGCTCACTGAGGATGGATCACGATTGTAGTTGGTTGACTAACTTGACTAACCATGGTCGCGATAAATGAGGGCTTATTCCTTCTCCTACTTTAGCTTGTCCAACACTTGCACTTCTATTCCCTTTTTGATCCTTTTTAGCTCTAGGTTAATTCTTTATTCTCAGCATATATATGCCTGCAAAATAGTTGAATTATTGCATTTAAAAAAATATGTGTCTCACTTAGACATTCAAATCATAGTAGTATGCATGAATGTTGAGTGCAAATAAGTGGTAAATTTACCACTCATTCGTACACCACATCCTTCTGCTAGTAGGAAATAAACTCCACCCCTTCCACATTCATGGCATGCGTAATCCTAATAATATTTTCCATTTTATCAAGAAATCCCTGAGGATCCTCCTCTACCTAAACACTAGTAAAGGTTAGAGGACTAAACATCATGAACTAACCAACCCTTGTGTCCTAAGAAGATGGAGTAGAAGATGCACCACACTTAGCCTGAGAAGTTACCCACTGACCAATCATAGAAATCAACTCACAAAACTCTTCATTCATTATGTTGGCCTGAGAAGCACTAGAGGTAACTAGTAAAACTCTAAGATAATCGGGAATCGGACTCCTAAGCCGAGTATAGATCCGTTGAGTAGTGCGTGTCCCATCAACATTGTCCCTAGGTGAGTCAGAGGAGTTTTCATTATCTTCAGATCATCGAGGCATATCTGGAAAATGACCAAACACGAATTATTAAGTATTTTAGGCCCTTTGACTTTACAGCTAGAAGTCAAAACATAAGAAAGAGAAACATTCCTAATTTCCTTGTAACCTCTCCATTATGAGTATAACATGCTACATACTATTAAAATAAACTCTACTCAACACGGATTTGTGGACTCCAATATGACAATGAACCTAGGGCTATGATACAAATCTGAAATGGCCCAAACTAGGGCCTATGCGTGTCGGGTATCCCAACTCAAACTAAAGATCACCCCCACTGCCCTACCATAGCAACCCTATATCCCATATCAAATGAGTTGAACATATACATATAAATATATATCTAATCTAAAACAAAATAAAACAATCAAAAATCAAATACAGTCAGCCAGTCTCAGTACAAATACAAATACCAATGCAAATACCGACACTAATATCGATACTGCCCATATTAACCCATTGTAATCACACAAATTCTCAATCCAAAAGTAAAAGAATATCCAATTGGAAGATATCCTCGACCATAGCCAGTACCAAAGTCTATGAACCAACAAAGGTATGTCAATAAATCCATGACATAAAATGGAGCCTTCTAGAGTATGGAAGCTCACAAATCTAATCCAACACAAGCCGATCCCGAATCCGATCACTGAGTAAGAATAGTACAATGGATAGTTCCTGCATCACATGAGCATACAATACTAAAAGACGGGTTAGCGGGTAAATGCTAGCATGAACTCAAGATAAGGATAAAATAATGTCAACCTTTAAATCAAAATAAACAACCACATGCATTCAGAACCATCAAAATAGGCTTATTAGGAATTAATAAGAACATCCAAATTTCATTTGTTACACATTGAATTTTTCCTTTATAAACCTTCATGTGAGGGTCATCATCTCGCCCTCTCAAAATGGCAAACTACAAAATATAAGGATTTTGCACCCCATCTTCCATATTTGTCATTTTCTTTGGTTGTTCGACATTCTTCATATCAACAAAGCATAATATTGAAAAGTGGTTCAGATAAGGTCTTCTTCCTAATTTTGGAGTCACATCCTTCTTGACATTCTCACCCCGAAATGGACTAGAGTCTTTACGAAGGATCTTTTAGGCATTTTCTTTTAGCTCTATTACCTTTTCCTCAATCTAAGTATTCTTTACTATGTTTAGTTTGTTTGGTTGGAAAAGCATCAAGGTTTATTCAATTTGAAACTCACTTTGATGAATTAGCATATTCATGGTACTTGCAAGATCAGCCTCCTTGACTATTTCTTTAATATTTTCATATTTCCTTTTGAATGCCTCCTTAGATTGATACAAGTCATGCATATCCTCCTCCAATATAGTTGTCCATTCCAAAAGGCTACAGTATTGCTTCAATACTATTGTATCCTACATGTTTTTTTTATTTCTTGCATCTTGATACCTATCAAATTCATAAGAAGAACTAGTATTTTTGTTCGCATATTGAGGGATGAGGCCAATTGTGCAATCACACTAATGTCTATCATGACCACCACATAAAGAATAATTATACCCCTAATAAGATCAGGATGGTGCACATATCTCTTTACAGAGAGTATATCTACAATCTTTCCAAAAGTGGGGTCCATCATAATATGGAAATAGATCATCAAGATAAGATTTCCAACCACCAATCTTACATTCATTCCAAGATGCCATAGTGATGAATGAATAAAACCAAAAATATATCTAATACAAGAAACAAAAGAAATCACACACAAATATTTACAAGTTTGAATCCAAGCAAGTAGGCTTAAATTTAAAACTAACTCAATACGCCAAACTATTTCCTAGCAATGACACCATTATTGATAATGCTAAACGTACACATCAATTTAAGTGCAAAGTGATCCTTGTCAATATAATTAACCAATTTTGAGTCGGGGTCGAATCAACGAGGAAAAATATGAATGGTTTTTTCTAAATTTTGAAATGAAAATTACTTGGTAAATTTTGACCTATGATACAACTATTATGTGGGATTTTAAATCATTTCAAGACTATAAGGAAATTTTTGGGCTTCTAAATGTCTAATTTGAGACTAAGGATAATTAGAGCATAGTTGATTGGCAGTGGATCTTGGATCTATGCTTTACTAGAGGTAGCTATTATGAGGGTACATGGAAATCAACCATAAATCCTAGTTAAAGCATGCAATGTTCAAGGCTAGGTCAATGGTCCCTGAGGCTAGTTTCTCAACAAAGCAAAGGAGATCACTAGTTGACTCTTTATAGAACCTAACACGTATGTCAATGACAGCCACCTTTTACGTTAATCAGGTATCTATAATACCCTATACCTTCACCTAGCTTAAAATCGTCTAAAAAAATGTTAGGCTCTTTCTTTGAAAGATGAATCCACTTTTGTACATGTGATATTTGTAAGATTTTTACTTTGTATCATATTGGATATTAAATAATATTTCCATCGATGTAAAATTTTCCTAAATACGATAACCAAGTAAGAAGTTATGATTAGTTCAAGTTCCCATCATTTAAAAGCACCATATTGGTCAGTGGCGCGCCGCGCTACTAGCTAAAATAACAATTGTCCTTTTTCAGTTTCTCAGCGTGATTTCCTACACATCGCAGAAAAATTCTTGGTCACAAAAGAAGGCGTAATGTGATGGCTCAGCTTCGTTCCATCCCGCAATTTCCCAATTGTTAAAATCCAGTGACACGGCGTGATAGTGCCGCGTTGCACCAAGGGTCCAATTTAGAAATTTTTTACTGAATTTAAAAAATGCATCTAGGGTTAGAAGGGTCAACTTCCCACCCCTATTTAAGTGATGTAACACATGATTCAGCCATTTTTCACCCAAAATATACTAGTTTCTCTCAAGTTTATCTCAAGAACAAGCTAGGGTTTTCATAGAAGATCCAATTTAAAGAAATTTTACCATCTATCTTTACAAAATCACGAACTAAGGAACGCATTGTATTCATTTATGGATTCCTTCAATCCATGAAGCTCAAGAACCTTGATTTATCTATTAATCATGGTATTTATATTGTGGGTTATTTGTAATCATGTTGTTAACGTTGATTGATTTCAAAGTTGGAATCATTATGTGTTTGTCATGATATTACGTTACCATATAAGATAAAATCCATGAATTTAGTTGCTTATGATGTGTAATCTGATGAATTAACTTATGCCCTAAGTTGTACATGCAAGGTGGTTGATAAAATGCTTCAAAAATTAAAAATCATGCTTTATAGCTAAAGACATAAGCTAAATGTGACATGCTTGTCATCTTTCTATGTTTGAATGGTTTCCATGCTATCATTGTGAAATATGTACGTTGTCGGAATAGCCATAATATTAGAACATGAGGTTATGATATAATTATCAACATTCTCATCTATGTTAGATAGTATGATAACCCTGTACTTAGTGAAATCCAGAACGTATTAAATTATGTATTGTTGATGTGGGTCTTGTACTTGATAAAGTCATTCTTTGTCAATTTCATTCTATCGAGTCTTGGGGGTAGTTATACCCAAAACATTAGTTATGCACCTAGATTCATGTCATGTTTTCACAATACACTCAGTCAAGCTATGATCATTACACTTCAGACAGTCTTATGACTAAGGAAGTCTCCATGATCCCATGAACTCAGTCAGTTGTCAGATGTCACTAGTATTCTTCTAGTTAACGGAATTCAGTAACTTAGTCCATGTTCAGTTCAGTAAATCATGTTCCATGTCTATTCATATGGGTGTAGAAATTATCACCGAGCGAACCCAAGGATGGGAACTCACCTATTATATATAAGTGTGATTCTTAGAAGAAATCCTTGCATTCCAAAACTATGTAGCCAGCATAGGTTGAGACATCATAGCTTCTTATATAAGGGTAGATAAGGTGGCATAGCCTGCTATTTGAGGGTTCCCACCATTCTCACTAGAGTTACCTATTATATTAGGGTCACTCACATGTTGTCCTTACCAGTGGCACGGTATTGACACCCTTCCAATCAGGGCATAGATTGGACCCCAATTCATCTATAATGCATCATTTGGGTCATGTCGGTTAGATGAATACCTCCCACAGTCTCATTATCAGTCTTAGTAAAGCAACTTAGATAGTTCTTTAGAATTTAGGACTGTTAGATACTGTCAACTCAGACACAATATGGAACTCAGCTACTTTTGTCAGATTCAGGACTGTCAGATACAAAAACTCATCTTATCAATTATCAGAATTCAGTCATTTGTCATGTTAGTTATTAGCATACTCATGTTATCACGATTTTAGATATAGTTACTATGTATGCAAGCATGTATTCTTACATTCATATTAGTCAGTTAGCCAGTATTGTTCATGCATATGAACCCCATGCATTCAGCCTACCTAACATGCATACCAGTATATTCAAAGTACTGACGCATTCATGCTATGGTGTCTTATACCATTGGTTCGGAGACACGAGCTCTAGAGCATCAGTAGATTCCAGATATCAGCAGTCAGAGTAAGCAGTGAGTCCTCATCTTTTAAGGACATGATCATTATTTTATTATCTTAGTAATTAGTTTATTAATTGGAGTTAGTTGGGGACATGTCCCATCAACTCCTTACTAACACAGTTTTGTCAATTAAAGGCTTTCCAAACTATTATGTTCAGATAGTTATTTTAGTTGTTTTGGGTATTTCATACCCCATTTAGATGTTAAGTTTTACTTTAGTTATGTAAAGCTTATCGCCTTTCAGTTCATGTTTCCGTATTATTCAGTATATTATGTAGTATAAAGGTACAAATAACAGTCATGTGTTAGCTTGTGGTCCTTCGGGGTCATGAGCATGGTGTAGGGCATTAAAAACTTGGTATCAGAGCCTAAGGTTCAATAAAATCCTAGGAAGTGTGAAAATCGCATCTAGTAGAGTCTTGTGCATGGGTGTGTTGCACTCCACATTTATGTGCAGGAGGCTATAAGATATTTTAGGAACAATTTCCCCTTTTTTCATATTCATGTCGTGCTAGTGAGCATAATCTTCTATAGAACATGCCTTCTAAAAGAAGAAATGGGAATCAGCCAACCCCTTAGCCTAAGGAACATTTAGGCAAACCTGTTTCTCATACAGAGTTCAAAGTTGAATTCACTACTCTTGCTAGTTGCTGCTCAGAATGAGCAACCAGCTATTGTTCCTTCTAATCCAGTGGCCAATTTAGCTATAGCCTGTATTCGGGATTTCACCCAAATAAATCCTCCATCTTTTCTCGGGTATAAGTTAGATAAGGACCCTCAGGAATTCCTAGATCAGGTATAGAAGGTTACTAAAATAATTGGGGTTAATCTTAGTGAGAGTATTGAGCTAGCTTCATATCAGTTGCAGGATGTTACTCACACTTGGTTCAAGTAATGGAAGTCAGAGAGGGCAGATGATGCTGGGCCAGTGGAGTGAGACGAGTTTCCTTCTGTTTTCCTTGATAGATTCTTTCCCCTAGAGCTTAGAAAAGCTAAGGTGTTAGAATTCATTAACCTCAGGTAGGGCAATATGACGGTGAAAGATTATTATGTTAAGTTTACTCAATTAGCCAGATATACCCCTCATGTAGTTACAGATAGCAGCACAAGAACAAGTAATTTCACTTCAGGGGTAAATGATAGCGTGGTTAATGAGTGTAGATCCACCATGCTGAATAGTTTCATGACTTTAGCTAGAATCATGACTCATGCTCAGCAGATAGTGGAGCAGATCATTAAAATGAGGGAGAAACAGAGTAACGCCCTAAAATTGGGTCCCGAGATGTCACACGGTGCTTAGTGGCATAAGTGACCGTAAGTTAACCTTTCTACTGGCATAACTCATAAACAACGGAATAAAATGCTCAAGTCTACATGAGATCAGCGAAAACATAAAACTTATATGAACTTGATCAATACAATTATGAACATTACAAGGTTACAACTCTACATTTACAAATGAAACTGAAACTGAATACATCAACTTCTACTGACTGTCTATGAAGCCTCTACTGGTACTGACTTCAGATAGATGGCTCATGACTCCCAACTACCCAATGTCAATATGACTAAAGTAAGAAAATACGATACTCCTCAAACTATATAACGACTCAAGCCCTCAAATCAAAAGGACTCATCACCTGCTGACTAGAAGCTGCAAACTTGTTGAATACGGTATCTGCGCTATAACTTGTACATACATTATAAGGCACTGTAGCATATAGAAATATATGGGGTTCAATACTTTAAATAATGTACTGAGTATGTGGGGGTACAATGCAACATTATAAATAATATCATAAATGATTACGAAAATCATGCATGCTGACAATAACGACTTTCTTTGCTTGAATTAAATGAAATATATTCCTTGAAACTCATCATTAGGAATGCAAACATTATAAATTTCATAAATCATTATACTCAACACAAACTCTTTAAGTCATGACTTAGAGTGACTTAGTAACACATCAAACTTGAACTCTTATGGACTAGGAAGTTTCTTATAACCGACATGACTACACCATGTGAGCTGCATAGAGTCCAACATTTTTCCCTCCTAAGGAGAGAACCCCACATTGGCGGGGTGTTGTACTCTTGCCAGGGATTACAATCTCAATATCATTATCACAATCCCATACTCAACCTCTGGCCCATAATTATCAACATCAATCCTACGGTGGCACGTAGTTTTGGAGAAATACCACATTTCCCGCTCGATGCTAAATATTTCTTCCTGACTCAGCTCAGAACGCATTAGGAAATCCACCTTAATCAATATCAACTCATGGATCTACAATAGAGACCAAAACATAAATATATATCTCATCGGTAAATCATATAAAACTGTGGATTCCTAACTCAACTCAAAATCAAACAATCTTTCTCAACATTAAGATGTATCAATTCATTAAGTCATGGTAACATCAATAACTTTGAGGAAATATCAAGACTCATTATAACAACTCAATATCTTGAATCAGTATACTCGATAATCCAATTTTTCATAAGGAGGCTTAAAGCTTGACGCATCTCTTCAAAGCACTTGAAATACCAACTCATGGTAGAATCATTAAATTCACAATATTAAATATCAAGTCATAATTTAGAAATTGTAAAATACTCATGTATCAAAAACTTCAAGAAAACATCATAGAACTCATTCTTGACTCTCAAGCCCAAATATCAATATATATATATATATATTCAATAATCAAACTTCTCCTAGAAAGGCGTAAATCATGACTCTTATCTCAAATCATTCGAAAATCATCAACTCATAATAACAATATTCAATCATGGTATAAGTTATCAATTTAAGGAATAAAATGATGAAATAGTCATGTGTATCAATCTTGATTTGCCCAAATATCATAAATCATTAATAAAGTAATTTGGGTGTAAACCCACTTTGCAAAATCATGGATTTCAATAGTAGAAATTAAATCTTTGGGCACAAGAACGAAAGAAGTGTTCTTGTTCAAACCCCACATACCTTGAATTATAAATTTGAGAATAACAGACTTGATTGGAACTTCTTTCTCGCACTTTTAGTCTAAGATTCTTGATGCTTTTGAATAGGAAAGCTTAATTCTTGAACCACCTGGAGAAATCTATCGGAGATTCTTAAATTTCTTGGAAGAAGATTTGATTTTATTTTTTGGGATCTTGGAAGAAAACCCTATCTTCTAGAGAATTGTTGGGGAGATTGGAGAGAAATAAGAGAAATGATCTTCCATTTAATACTTGGATATATTTATAATACAAAAATGGGCAGAAAATATCAAAATTCCCTTTTGAAAGAATAAACTGAAAGTCGCTGATCGAGGCCTGTGACGGTAGACCTAACGGTCCGCTGGGGGAGTGACGGTCCACCAAGTCGTCCATCACTCGAGCGCCAAAACTGGGATATTCTGCCTCGGAGTAACAGTCGAAGTGAAGGTCCATCAAGAATCTGATGGTCCACCAGATCGTCCATCACTGGGGGGCCAAAAATGGAACATTCTGCCTCAACCTGGCGGACCCTTTTACGGTCCATCAACTTTTTGACGGTCCACCACTTTGGCCGTCACACGATGACCAAAAAGAGGGGTCACTTCTTTGGCTTGATGAGACACTTTCCGGTCCACCAAGGACTTGGCAGTCCTTCAGGTCCACCGTCAGGCCTGGGCGATTCCGATATTGTTTAGTAAAATGGCCATAACTCCCCCGTCCGATGTCGTATTTCGATAAAATTGGTATTGATGGAAAACTTATTCAATGATCTACATGACAAAAAGTAGAAATTAGAGAAATTATACATGATTCTACAATCATTCACTTTGGAAGTGATTTCCATATACTCAGAAGAAGGATTTAGACTCATGGAACAATTGGGGTATTACAATATCTCCCCCTCGGAAACATTTGTTCTCGAATGTTGCTAGTTTCACCAAGAACACAGAGAAAACTAAAGATACATAGCTGAAACAACTTGCTAATCTGAATCTAAATCTTTCTAGGCTTTGGAGTACTTCGCTGAATGTATAACTCATGGTGAGAATTGCTAGACCGTTCGGTCTGAGACTGGAAAATAATAGAATAGAGGACAACTATAATTCTTATCTAAGTTTGAGTTGGTTTACCTTCTGCTTATAATAAAGAGTGGGCTCATGCTGAGAGTTTAGGATTCGCTTGATGTGATCAGGGTACAGTCGTACTCATAGACTGCGAAGTGATAATTTATGCAAGCGTAGGTCACAAGGAACAAGGCTAAAATTATACAATGGGTATTACATTGTCTGGGTTAGAATACTTGGAAAAGAATAAAGACCATTAAATGAATACCTACAGACTGAATCATAATTAGATATCGGAACTGAAACTAATGCCTAATACATATACTGAACTGAATTCATAGCTTTTGGGTGAGAGCAACCACTTGCCGGATTGACTGTACTTATGAAACTTCGAGTGGTAAGACCAAACAAGTTTTGAAAAATGGAAGACCATAGAACCTATCTGCCAAATTTTAATAGCTGGGTTGCCGACTATGCAAATGGAATAGTACTAGATACTCATACTTAAGTGAAGGATTCCTTCAACCCCCTTCTAAGGAATTCTAACGGTATGAAGGGTCAAGGAACTTCGGGAACGATATAAACAAGACATCTGAGAGATCATAGAATTTCCTTAATCCCCTAGCTGGAACATAAACCTATAAATCATAAGTCAGTACAGAAGTACTAGGCCTCAAGTGATGCGACTTCTTACTCTCAAACTTAACCATACTTCTCGAACGCTCTTCAACTATACTATACCCTTTCGATACTATACTTAATTGATCCGACTTATAAGCCTCACATGGAACTGATGCTTCCATCTACTAATATCTCCTTAAACGAAACCCTCTCATAACTTTCATGCCTAACCTAGAACCACTAAATTTTCCACATGACACTATTCTGAATTATTGACTTCCGCATATCTACATTTTTACAACTTCTCACATCAAGATTAATTCTTATTACCTTTTCGACAACTCCAATCCATCTAGTACTAGTCATTTAATAAGGTGCAATGTATCCATCCACACGTACACAAACTTGACCTCCGAGCCCATCTTCATAACCACATATGCATTCCTAATCAAACACTTAAAAAGTATAAAGCCTCTTCTTCATGTCGTACACACCTCTTATCAAGAAAAACTTTTATGCACTCACCTTAGACAAGTAAACCCGACATACTCGTAACTAATCAAGTCCTATACAAATGCTTCACTTTAATATTTCCCCTCAAACTCATAGGATTACACAAAACGAACATACAACAATCTTTCCAATCATAACAAATTAAACTTCAACTAACCATGGCATGTATCAAAGACTTAGCCTAAATCTTACTTCACCCTACCGCCTATCAAAAGTAAGCATGCCACCCGAGGATGTTGATAAGGAAATATCTTCTCTCTCCCATCTAAACAACCATTCACCACTACTATCTTGATTAAGGAAAGGTAACTACAAGATTAGAGTATGAGGATTTGACACATGAATATATACTATGAATACCTTGACACTCAACTGAGGCTTGAAGAATAGAGGATTTAACATCATAAAATTATCAAAGAAGTATAACCCGAGGATATGCACGATATAATTCTGAATTTTTGTTAATCATTAGAAGCATTACCTGATTACTTGAACTGAACATACCACAAGACTTGAGTACATGAGTCATGATCCATATGACCTAAATCTGGAACTCGCAATTTATGGAATGTAATTCCAACTGCTAAAAGGTTTGAAACTCCGCATTTTGGGAACTAAGAGAGGGCATAATTCTTTATAGTATGCATGAGTTATGATTATGAAACTAAAGCGTAAAGCATGAGTAATTATTGGAAAAATTGAAAAGTTCCAAAATAAGAATGGTTCGAGTTCTTTCCCACCGGTACCTTACAACTTACTGGTACATCTCTTAAAATCTGGGAGCTTAACTTGGTTACTCGTCCTATCATCTCCCCCTTAGACTTAAGACATCACTCTTAATAGGTGGACTACTATATACGCACTAATCTAAATGGAAATCATTTTACTCTAGAATTCAGGATATAATCAATACACAAGAACAAGAGAATTTAATCCGAGTGACTACACCTAAAATTATACAACCACTTCCTTACACCACCATCTGAATCACATCTTGTCCCTCTATACCTCCAGTAGTCATCATATGATACCCTCACTAACTTCAAATCTACACGATCATCCCCATTGTCGGAGTATACACCACCTAACACTCAACCCTCATTCCTATTAACTCAATTTTTGAAATTTCAAATCATAGATTCTAACACTAAACTTAAATGCTTCCCAACCTTTGACGGATCATACTACTACCGTTATAACCTACTAATATCACATGTATAACCTATTAATATAATGTTTGTAGACTTATATTTAAAAAAAATGAGAATAAAAATCACATAAAAAAGGATCAACATTTTCAATCTAAACCCCTTAACTACGCTATCAAGAATATCATTCATTACCTGACTAGTCTTTTCTCCACCTAGTAGCTCCACAGCGTCACTATCTACACCATGTGTAATGATCCTCAAAAATAGTACAGCCCCATAGCATTTTGGGTAAACTTTCTTATCATGGATACAATATCAAATATAATTACAAGCAAATTAGACTCAAGCTTTTGTATATACTGTTCAAACCTATTAGATCACTTCTTTATAACTAGCACCATGAACCAATAAATTATCACATCCACCTTCATGGCCACCAATTATCCAACCTTAATGCCTAGCGCTCAACATAACTTACAACTCTACCTCACACATAAAATTTTCACTTGGAAACTATAAAATAGAATATCCATAAACGCCAGCATACTTAAACCAGATAACAATAATTGGTCATAATCATATGGCCTATCTCATTCACAACCCATCAACACATCATTTTTCTACCCATCATTACTATTTATCCTTCGTACCAAGATTAACTTAGTTCATAGCTCTCTAAGCCTCAACTTAAATTCCTCTTGCAATCTCGAGAGCACCCTAGTTAACAACACTCATTCACTAAGTATATTCGTCCATAACATATACTCTTCTTATGCAACACACCGTCAACAACTCTTTTCGTACTTCAGCAAACTACTATTTACCTTAACCAATAACTCTTTCTCCTCCTTCCACGAGCTAATGTGCAAGGACATATCACATCATCACTAACTCGATACTTTTAATAAATCACACTTACCACCTTTCATTCCACCATACCTCTAACCCCAGTTCCAATCAGCACGAGGAAATAAGATACCCAAAGAGTCGCTAGTGAATCAAAATAGGCCTCACCTGGCTTCAGTAGTCTTTTATTTTTCCATTTTAAAAAATAATTTAAGGTGAATAACAAAGAAATTATGCTACTGAATCGAAAGAGCCCCACATGGCTTCACTAGACTTTCAGTTTCAACAACATAATGATGACAAAATTACAAAAGATAGAAACTTGGCATACAATATTTGATGATTTAGGAATACACATCTCACTCTGTCTTAACTGAATGACACATAAGGGTGAGGGCATAACAGTAAGATTGGGGAATTTATAACACGCTGGGAGGCTTTGCTCAAGCCATTTTGTAAAACTTCTAAAACTCTACACCAGTAAGTCTGAAAGCATTATCAGAGAGAGATAATTAAAATTTGCTCATCAAGTTACCTCAAGAATAGTACATAGATAAAGAAGTATAGACTATCAATATGGATTCTAAGGAGGAAATTTAGAAGCACAACTTACTTGGGCTTATTGCACGATTTATAGCAAAGCATGATAAGGCACTAATAGGATACTTTCTTGCTTATTTAAAACTTCATAACTATCTGTGAGGACTGTTTAAGAAAGTACTATCTGCGAAGAATTGAGTTTGACTGTCTCTAATACCTTGAAAATAAGGTGGGGATTTCCTGAATATTGTAAGATGAGGATCTTTATAAGTTTCTCAACGAACCTTTTTATAGCACGATCTAAGACTTGAAAGAATGGAGACCTTTCCTAAATGCCTTATAGCCTCTCAAAGAAAATTATAAATATCTCTGTACCATTCTGCAAGACTATACTAGACACGGCTTCATAGACACCCTAGGACTTGCGCTCTGATACCAAGTTCAAAACTCTCCAAAATTGGGTCCCAAAATGTCACACGGTGCTTAGGGGAATAAGTGACCCTAAGCTAACCCTTCGACTGGCATAACTCATAAGCAGCTAAATAAAATGCTCAACTCTACATGAGATCAACAAAAAATAGAACTTTTACAAACATGATCAATACAATTATGAACGTTACAAGGTTACAACTCTATATTCATAAATGAAACTCAAAACTGAATACATCAACTTCTACTGACTGTCTATGAAGCCTCTACTGGTACTGACTTTAGATAGATGGGTCATGACTCCCAACTACCCAATCTCAATATGATTGAAGTAAGAAAACACGATACTCCTTGAACTGTATAGCTAACTCAATCCCTCAAATCAAAAGAACTCATCACCTGCTGACTGGAAGCTGCAAACTGACTAAATACGATATCTGCGCTATAACTTGTACCTACATTATAAGGCACTGTAGCATATAGAAATATATGGGGGTCAGTACTTTAATGAATGTACTGAGTAAGTGGGGGTGCAATGCAACATTATAAATAATTTCATAAATAATTACAAAAATCATGCATGCTGATGATAATGACTTTTTTCGCTTGAATTAATTGAAATATATTCCTTGAAACTCATCATTAATAATGCAAGCATTATATATTTCATAAATCATTATACTCAACTCAAACTCTTTGAATCATGACTTAGAGTGACTCGGTAACTCATGACACTTGAACTCTTATAGACTTGGGAGTTTCTTATAATCGACAGACTACACCATGTGAGCTGCATGGAGTCCAACATTTTTCCCTCTTAGGAGAGAACTCAACATTAGCTGGGGTGTTGTACTCTTCCTAGGGAGTACAACCTCAATATCCTTATCACAATCCCATACTCAGTCTCTGGCCCATAATTATCAACATCAATCCTACGGTGGCATGTAGTTTCGGGGAGATACCATATTTCCCGGTTGGTGCAAAATATTCCTCCTAGACTCAGCTCAGAACGCGTTAGGAAATCCATTGTAATCAATAGCAACTCATGAGTCTACAATATATACCAAAACATAAATATATATCTCATCGGTAAATCATATACTATTGTGGATTCCTAAATCGACTCAAAATCAAACAATCTTTCTCAACTTTAAGATGTACAAATTCATTAAATCATGGTAACATCAATAACTTTGAGGAAATATCAAGACTCATTATAACAACTCGATCTCTTAAATCAATATACTCTATAATCCAATTTTTCATAAGGAGGCTTAAAGCTTGACATATGTCTTGAAAGCACTTGAAATCCCAACTCATGGTAGAAACATTAAATTCACAATATTAAATATCAAGTCATAATTTAGAAATTGTAAAATACTCATGTATCAAAAACTTCAAGAAAACATCATAGAACTCATTCTTGACTCTCAAGCCCAAATATCAATACATATATATATATATATATTCAATAATCAAACTTCTCGTAGAAAAGCGTAAATCATGACTCTTATCTCAAATCATTCGGAAATCATCAACTCATGATAACAATATTCAACTCATGGTATAAGTTTTCAATTTAAGGAATAAAATGATGAAATAGTCATGTGTATCAATCTTGATTTGCCCAAATATCATAAATCATTAATAAAGTAACTTGGGCGTAAACCCACTTTGCCAAATCATGGATTTCAATAGTAGAAATAAATTCTTTTGGCACAAGAACGAAAGAAGTGTTCTTGTTCAAACCCCACATACCTTGAATTATAAATTAGAGATTAAGAGACTTGATCGGAACTTCCTTCTTGCACATTTACGCTAAGATTCTTAATGCCTTTGAGTAGGAAAGCTTGATTACTGAACAACTTGAAGAAATCTAAGGGAGATTTTTGAATTTCTTTGAAGAAGATTGGATTTTTTTTGGGTCTTGGAAGAAAACCCTAGGTTCTATTGAATTCTTGGGGAGATTGGAGAGAAATAAGAGAAAATGATCTTCCCTTTACTACTTAGATATATTTATATACCAAAATGGGTGGAAAATATCAAAATGCCCTTCTAAAAAAAAAGATGAAATTTGTTGATCGGGGCCTCTGAAGGTTGACCTGACGATCCGTTAGAGGGACTGACGGTCCACCAAGTCGTCCGTTACTCGGGGGCCAAAAATGGAAAATTCTGAATCGACTTGATAGACTCCTTGATAGTCCGTCAACTATTTAACGATCCACCACTTTGGCCATCACATGATGACCAAAAAGTGGGGTCACTGCCTTGGCTTAACGAGACACTTGACGGTCCACCAAGGACTTGGCAGTCCGTCAGGTGCACCAGTAGGCCTGGGCAATTCTAATATTGTTTAATAAAACAGCCATAACTCTCCCGTCCGATGTTGGATTTCAATAAAATTGGCATCGATGGAAAACTTATTCAATGTGCTACGTGACAAAAAGTAGAAATTAGAGAAATTCTGCATAGTTCTACCATTATTCACGTTGAAGTCATTTCTATATACTCAGAAGATGGATTTAGACTTAAGGAACAATCGAGGTATTACAAGCACAATAAAAAAGGGAAGATAGGTAGTTTCAACTTTGCTCAGCCTAAGTCACAAGGAGGAAATCATTCTTAGTTTCATCCTAAGTCATTAGTTATAGCTCCTTCTACAGCTAGAGGTTCAGTTCCTAAGTTCAAAAAGGGTAACAAAGATAGAGCACCAGGCTCTAAGTCCCAGGGCAGTATTAGCAGTGCCCACACCTATCCTCTTTGCCAGACTTATATAAAGCACCATCAGGGTATTTCCAGAGCTGGCAGTGGTATTTGTTTTGGATATGGCAAGACAGGACACAAATTTAGAGATTGTCCTCAGCTAGGTCGATACGGTCAATAAAATCACTCCTCAGCTCTGCCTAGTCGCCCAAAGTAGCAGGGTACCACCCCCAGTGCTATTAGTGGGCAGCGCCCAAATTGTCTCTATGCTCTTCAATCCCAACAGGATCAGGAAAATTCTCCTGATGTGGTTACTGCTTCATTACGGATCTTTCATATGCATGTTTACTCTTTGCTAGATCCAGTTGCTTTCTTGTCTTTTGTTACTCCCTATATAGCAATTTATTTTGTAGTCAGTACCAAAATTCTAGCAGAGCCATTTTTAGTTTATACCCTAGTGGGTAAAACTATCATACCCCAGCGGGTATTCAAGAACTGCCTGATTATGATATTTCAGAAAGTCACTTTAGCAGACTTAGTAGAATTAGAGATGACTTATTTTGATGTTATTCTCAACATAGATTGGCTTTATTCCTACTATGCCACAGTCGACTGTAGAAATAAAATAGTCCAGTTTTAGTTCCTAAATGAACCCGTTTTAGAGTTGAAGGGTAGTATATCCTCTTTTAGAGGTCAACTTGTTTCCTACCTTCGGGCAAGGAAATTGATATCTAAAGGATATATCTATCATATTGTTGATGTTAAGAATTCCCATTCTTCGACTTCCAGTCTTAAATCAGTCCCAGTAGTGAATGAATATTCAGATATTTTTCTGGAAGATCTTCTAAGAATTTCTTCCGAAAGGGAAATAGACTTCAGTATTGATCTTCTTCTAGATACTCATCCTATCTCTATTCTACCATATAGAATGGCACCAGCAGAACTGAATGAACAGTTGAAGGATCTCTTAGATAAAGGATTCATCAAACCCAATATTTCCTCATGGCCGCTCGAGTATTATTCGTGCACAAGAAATATGATTCTCTCAAAATATGTATAGACTACCGTAAACTCAATAAAGTCATGGTCAAGAACAAGTATCCTCTTCCCAGAATCGATAATTTGTTTGACCAACTTCAGAGTGCTAGTTATTTCTCTAAGATAGATCTCAGATTCTTCTATCATTAGCTCAGAGTTAGGGAATATGACATTCCAAAAATATCTTTTCAAACTCAATATGGTCATTTCAAATCTCTAGTTATGTCATTTTGTCTTACCAATACACCGGCCACATTTATGGACTTGATGAATCATGTCTTCAAGCAGTACTTAGACATATTCATCATAGTCTTTATAGATGATATTCTGGTCTATTCCTGCAGTAAGCGTGATCATGCAGACCATTTTAAGACAGTACTTCAGACTCTTAGAGATCATCAGCTATTCTTCAAATTCAGTAAGTGCAAGTTTTGGCTAAGGTCAGTAGCGTTCCTTAGTCACATAGTTTCTAGTGATAGAATTACAGTAGATCCTCACAAGACCGAAGAAGTAAGAAAATGGCCTCGCCCTATCTCTCCATTAGATATTAGAAGTTTCTTGGATTTGGCTGTCTATTATAGACGGTTTGTGTAATGCCCTGCAAAATCCTCTTCCAGTCTGAGCCTTAGAGCGTATTTGATAAATCAAAAAATCTAAGTCGAAATGTTTCAAAAATATCTTCCGAAGTATGAAATACTTGAATCATGTGTAAATATATTTGAGCACGAATTAAGATCATAAATGTCCCTTAACTGAAGGACGAGTTGAAAACTTTCCTATCGTTCAAGTTTTAGTAAGCATCAAAACTTTCTTCAACTTCAATCGACCATAACTCTTTGTATATATCTAACTAGAGGAACTACTATTTTTCAAATGAAAGCTCTTTGAATTATCTTTCCAATTATATAAATTTCATCAAAAACTGATATTGGAGCAAAGAGTTATGCCCATTTTACTCCATTATGTCTAGCTGGGAAACTGGCGATGAAAATTGTGATAAGCTGTCACGCCCGTGATGGCCTATCACCAATGTCATCAGACCTGGGCAAATTTCTAACCTTGGTGATGAAATTCTATGAAAAGCCGTCATGCCCTTAACGGCCTATCACCACTATCATCAACCTTAACGAAAAACTCAAAATTTCACCATTTTATGATGACAATTCATGATGGCCTATCACCAACTTGACGACTTGTCATGGATGTAGTCAGCTATTTTTTTCAGAAATTTATGGATGTTTTTTCAAGGGTATTTTGTTCAATTCCAATATTTTGGAAGCCTCTATAAATATGAGAATCCTCATTCTAACCCTAATTTGTCCATTTCTTTTCCAATTCTCTAAAGAGAAAATATCTAGGGTTTCAATTCAAGAACCCTAATCTTCCAAAATTCATCCATAATTCTTCAAGAATAAAGTTACTCATAGTGTGGGCTTCGAGAATCATTTATTATGAGTGCGGATAGAGTCTCAAGCATTAGAATTCATCCAATTTCAAAGATTGAGGTATGTAAATGTTGATTCTTGGGTCCCTTTCATCCAAGAAGCTTAAGAACCCTTTTCAAAACTCAATGATTTTTATGTTGATGAGTTGTTAATGATTTGTATTAGTTGAAATTGTTGTTCAATGTGCTTTTTAGTTTTGATTCATATTTATTTACAAGATTCAAGAGCCTTAACCCTAGTAGGTGGAATCCATGTGATATTTGTGATGAATCTTCCTTATGTTGCTTTTTATGTGATGTGTTCATGTCAAATGGGTGTAGAAATAGTTTAATAACCGAAGAATGTTCCCCCTAGGTTTGATAAAGATCTTAGGTGAAGCATAAGGGCCATTGTAGCATGTTGAAAATGAAACCCCAAATTGTGAGTTAGTTTATGCATGCCTAGTGTTTGATAAAATTCCCAAGTGAATGAATTTTTCTATTATAGTACAAATTTTCCTCAAGCCATGTGATATCCAAACACATGTCAATATTGATAAAGCTATGAAATAGTTCAGGTAAAAACTTGTTGAATGGAGCACAATCTAGTAGTATGTTTCTCCTATGTTATTCTATGATTATGTTTTTGAGATGCTTAAAGTGACCCCTTGGTGACTGTGATGATGAATAAGATGTTTGTGATTATTAAATGCTTTAGGTGATGTATTGAATGATTATGATGATAAATGAATAATTATGATGTTGCATGAATGATTATCATGATATATGAACGATCGTGATGATGAATGAATGATTATACTTTACTTTTATGTTGTCGAGTCCTGGGGGTATTTATACCTGACAATAGAGTTATTGTATAGGGCCCGTATTAGTTTCTCAATAATTTTAGTCTAGCTATATTTCTCAGAACTCAGTGAACTATAGAACTCTGTATCCTCAGACAAGTTCAGAGTTTAAGAAAGCTAAGTAATCTCAGTTATCTCTATAATATCTGTATCACTAGTAATCTAGCCTCTATTCTGTAATCAGCTAAGATCTAATAGTATTCAAGTGATTCAAATCTACTCTCAGAAGTGATTCGATTAATCTATTCAAGCTATGTATCATCAGTCAGATACCATAATTCGATACTTTTTTCATCAGATATGAAACTGAGTAATCTTACCATAACTTACGCAGATATTTTGAGAAATATGATCAGTATCAGATTCAGTTCAGTTGTGTTAAGTTAAGATTTTAGTTCAAAGTCTTTCAGTTTGGGAGTAGAAACTAGCACCCAGCGAGGGAAGGGATGCGGCTCCCCGTCAAAGAGGCCGAATCGCTTGTAGCAATCCTTGAACTCTAGAACTGCATAGCCAGCACAGGATGTAGGAGTTCTATTAGTAAAGGATGTCACCATCAGAGAGGTTTGACTATTATATTACCTTAGGCCGACTTTCTATGAGGGTCATCCCGTAAAAGAGCCTTGACCTGAGAGGTCTTTACCCGTGGCATAATAGTGACACCCTTCCAGTTGGGATTATAGGTTAGAACCCACCTGTGGTAGGATGGGGTATGGCGGTTAAGTAACTACTTCCCACAGTTGCAGTTTTAGTATCATTCTTTAGAACTTAGGACTGTGTGGTACAATCTTCTATCTCAGTGAGGAACTCGGATAGTTCTATTAATTCATAGATCATCCTGTCAGATAGGCTTGGTCTCATATACAGATACTTATTATCATATCTAGAGATCTCTCATCAGAGATTCATGATCTCAGTCTTAGACCATGTTGAGTATTCTTATTATCATATCTAGAGATCTCCTATCAGATATGCTTGATCTCCATCTTATATTCTGTTGTGTATTATTATTGTCAGATTTGGACATGATCATATTTCTTATCATTGATAATCACTTCCAAAATAATCTATTAGAAAAGTTGATTCTTAATTCTGTCAGTCGAAAGAAGTAAGCTTAGAGTTCAGTCCTTGATGTAAGTACATCCGGATCCTCAGTTATTCGTATAAAATTAGTCAGTGATTTAGTATCTTAGTGTTAGTATTGAGTTCATTCTGCAGTAAAGTGGTATCCAAGATTCAGTATATAGAGTTGCGATAATTGTGTTCATGGTTTGTGCATTCATGTATGTGTTCTTTTGCGGCATCTTCATGATTATTCAGTTTAGATATTGTGCATGCATGAGCCATTGTATTATCCTATCTCGTCGTCATACTCAATTCATTCCTATACTGATGTATTTGTTCTATGGTGTTTTATTTGACAACATAGGTTCAGAGGCACAGGATCCAGAGTATCCTCAGCAGTTTAGTCCCAGTCAGCAACAGTAAACTGAGTCCTCTTCTTTCGAGGATGAATCTCAGTTTACTATTATTATTTCAAACTTTGTTTATTTTTAGCTGACGGAGTTAGTTGGGGACCTATCCTATCAACTCCACAGTTCAGATAGTTTAGAGGCTTTTCAGATGGATGTATCAGTATTCATTTTTCTGTATTATAAGTATTCATAGATGTGTTGAACCTTATAGCTAGTTTCCATATTTATTTTTGATATTATGCAGTGTACAGGTACAGGTATCAATAAAGGATTAGCTTGTGGTCATTTGGTGTCATTAGCACCGCGTGAAATCTTGGGATGGGATCCCGAAGCATTACAAATTTGGTATTACAGCCTGAGGTTCAAGAGTGTCCTACGGAGTGTAAAAAGCCACATCTAGTAGCGTCTTGTGCATGGATGTGTAGTGCACCACATTTAAGTACAAGAGGCTACGAGATACTATTAGGAGTAGTTCCTCTTTTTTTAGTGATCATTTCGTGTGAGAGAGCATAAGCTCAATTTGATTCTCAATCTAATCCACTTGTTTCTTCTAATTGTAGAGCATGCCTCCTCACAGAGATTTTGTTCGTGGGGTTGATGATGAGCCCCCACAACCAGTAGATTCTGATAATAAGAGTGTATCACATGCAGTGTTTTGGTCAACTTTTCAGGCACTAGCCCAAGCTGTGACTAATATTCAGGGGAACCATTAGTTTGTAGCCCAACCTAAGCATGATGGGGACTCATCCGCATCTAGAATCAGAAGTTTTAGGAAAATAAACCCGCCTGAATTCTTTGGGTCAGTAGTAGGTGAGGACCCATAGCTTTATCTAAAGGAAACGACAAAGATAAACTAGATTATGCATTTTTATGAGAAGGAGAGCATTGAGTTAGCATCTTATAGATTGAAGGATGTTGCTCATGATTGGGTAGTGATGTGGGAGAAGAGTAGAGGGGAGAATGCAGCTCCTGTGACTTGTTTAGAATTTCAGAGTGCCTTTCTAGATAGGTTTTTCTCGCTTGAGATGAGAGAGGCTAAGATAGAAGAGTTGATGAACCAAAGGCAAGGTTCGATGACCGTGAAAGAGTATTCTCTTAAGCTTAACCAATTAGCTATGTATGCTCCTGACTTGATAGCTGAACCTACAGCGAGTATGAGTATATTTGTGATTGGTGTATTTGGGGTGGTGTTGAAAAGGGGTAGAGCTGCTATGCTCAATAAAGATATGGATCTTTTTAGGCTAATAATTCATGTGTAGTTGATTGAGGCAGATAGGATGAAGGAGAGAGAGATAGTGAGTAAAAAAGCCAAGACAGGTAGTCATGGTTTCTTAGAGTCAGGATCTTAAGGTGGTAGTAGTTCTAATTATGGTTAGAAATTTTTAGTTCTATCTCCATCTTTAGCTAGTGTACCCACACCTGTATTTGGGGGTGTCAGGTCTGAGGGAGAACCAATCTCTAAAGCCCAGAGTAGTACTAGTGGTGTTCGTACCCATCCATGTTGTGGATAGTGTAGCAAATGCCACTAAGGTATGTGCAGAGCTGGTAGTGATGTGTGTTTTAGTTATGGTAAGCCAGGCCATAGAATGAGAGAATGTAGAGTGCTGACTCAGAGAGGTAGACTCTATGCATTTTAGGCTCGCCTTGATTGGGAAGGATTCTTTAAAATAGACCCGGGTATGCTATAAGACTTTTATCTTTATGACATTCATTGATAGATCATTTTCTCCTATTTTTATCTTATATGTTAGCATGAGTTATGCATGAGTTTTAGATCTTGATCGGTCAGTCATGGCCCAGTCTGTAGGTACCCCGCGCATCTCACTAATATTTCAGCGAAGTATGTTTAGAAGGTCATAGAGTCCCAAGGGGGTGATACCCATGTTGCATTCCATTAGATTCATCCTGATGCATATTTATATTTTCTTTATGAAGTTAGCATCAGTCGTTATTGCATTGTTAAGTCGTGCATTCAAAAGTCAGCTTAGCCGGACATTCTTGCATTAGCTATGCGCATTTAGTAGAAATAAGTTCAGTTTGTCAGTGTGTGATCAGTCATGCATTCTTGAGATCAGCCTAGTTATGAGGCCATGCATCAGGTATGCATGATTGTTATGAGAATTCATCTATGAGTAGATTCAGTCGAGTATTACATGCACTAGACATGAATCATGCCTAGTATGAGAACTTAGTATGTCAGTTATTCCAGTTGCATAAGCATGCCTTGAAATGTTTCCATTTCTTAAGTAGGTTCTGTTGATCCATATTTATAGTCTATCAAGCGACATTCGAGGAAGAATGTTCCCAAGGGAGAGATATTGTAATGCCCCACAAAATCCTCTTCCAGTCTGAGCCTTAGAGAGTATTTGGTAAAACGAAAAATCCGATTCTAAATGTTTCAGAAATATCTTCCCAAGTATGAAATAATTTGAATCATGTGGAAATCTATTTCAGCATGAATTAAGAACATAGAGGCCCCTTAACTCAAGGACGATTTGAAAGCTTTCCTATCATTCAAGTTTAAGTGAGCATCAAAACTATGGTCAAATTTAATTGACTATAACTCCTTGTATATATCGAATTAGAGGACCTACTATATATCAAATGAAATCTCTTTGAATTATCTTTCTAAAGAAACCAATTTTGTCAAAAAATGATATCAGAGAAAAGAGTTATGCTAATTTTACTCTAGCATGTCTGGCTGGGAAACTGGCGATGACAATTGTGACAAGCCATCATGCCCATGATGGCCTATCACCAATATCATCAGACCTGGGCAGATTTCTGACCCTGGTGAAGACATTTTATGAAAAGCCATCATGCCCGTGATGGACTATCACCACTGTCGTCAACCTTAACTAGAAACTCAAAATTTTACCCTTTTGTGATGACAATTCGTGATGGCCTATCACCAACTTGACAGCTTGTCACAGATATCATCAACAATTTTTTTCAGCAATTTAGGGATATTTTTTCAAGGGTATTTTGGTCATTCCACACTTTTAGGAAGCCTCTATAAATATGAGAACCCTCATTAAAACCCTAATTTCTTAATTTTCCTTCCAATTCTCTTAAGAGAAAATATCAGGGGTTTCAATTCAAAAACCCTAATCTTCGAAAAATTTATTCATAATTCTTCAAGATTTCTTCAAGAATCAAGTTCCTCATAGTGTGGACTTTGAGAATCATTTATTACAAGTGCGGATAGAGTCTCAGGCATTAGAATTCATCCACTTTCAAAGATTAAGGTATGTAGATGTTGATTCTTGGGTCCCTTTCATCCAAAAAGCTCAAGAACCCTTTTCAAAACTCAAATATTTTTAGGTCTATGAGTTTTTAATGATTTGTATGAGTTGAAATTGATATTCAATGTGTTTTTGAGTTTTGATTCATGTTTGTTTACAAGATTAATGAGCCTTAACCCTAGTAGGTAGTATCTATGTGATATTTGTGATGAATCTTCCTTATATTTCTTTCTATGTGATGAGTTTATGTCAAATGGTTGTAGAAATTTTTGAATAATTGAAGCATGTTCCCCTTAGGTTTGATAAAGAGATTAGTGAAGCATAAGGGCCATCGTAGCATGTTGAAGATGAAACTCCAAAATATGAGTTAGTTTATGCATGCCTAGTGTTTGTTAAAATGCCCAAGTGCATAGTTATTCCATGATAGTAGGAAGTTTCCTCAGGCCATGTGATATCCAAACACATTTCAATATTGATATAGGTATGAAATAGTTGAGGTAAAACCTTGTTGAATGGAGTACAATCTAGTTGCATGTTTCCCCTACGTTACTATATGATTATGTTTCCGAGATGCTCAAAGTGACCCCTTGGAGACTGTGATGATGAATAAGATATTTGTGATTGTTAAAAGCTTGAGGTGAGGTCTTGAATAATTATGATGTTGAATGAATGATTATAATGATGCATGAATGATTGTTATGATATATGAACAATCGTGATGATGAATGAATGATTATGCTTTACTTTTATGCTATCTAGTCCTGGTTGTATTTATACCCGACAATAGAGCTGTTGTCTAGAGCCCATGTCAGTTTCTCAATAATTTCAGTTGAGCTATGATTCTCAGAACTCGGTGAACTATTGAACTATGTATCCTTAGACAAGTGCAGAACTTAAGAAAGAGCAGTAATCTCAGTTATCTCTGTAATCTTTGTATCACTAGTAATCTAGCCTTAGTCCTGTAATCAACTCAGATCTAATAGCATTCTGGTGATTCAATTCAAATCTCATAAGAGATTCGAGTAATCTATTTAAGCTCTATATCGTATGTCAGATACCATGATTCGATACCTTTTTCGTCAGATACAAAACTAAGTAATCTCAGTGTAACTTAGTCAGATCTTTTGAGAAACATGATTAGTATCAAATTCAGTTCAGTTGTGTTCAGTTAAGATTTTAGTTCAGAGTCTTTCAATTGGGAGTATAAACTAGAACCGAGCGAGGAAAGGAATAGCGACTCCCCATCAGAGAGGCTAAGTTGCTATGAGCAATCCTTGAACTCCAAAACTATGCAGCCAGTGCAGGATGCAGGATGCAGGATCCCGTTAGTAGAGTTTGTCACCGTCAGATAGGTTTGACTATTATATTTCCTTAGGTTGACTTTCTGCGAGGGTCATCCTGTCAGAGAGGCTTGACCAGAGAGGTGTTTACCCGTGGCATGGTATTGACACCCTTCTATCTGGGGTTATAGGTTGGACCCCACCTTTGGTAGGTTGGGGCAATTCGGTTAAGTAACTACTTCCCAGGGTTGCAGTTTTAGTATCAATCTTAAAAAATCAGGACTGTGTAGTACAATGGTCTATCTTGGTGAGGAACTCAGATAGTTCTACAGATTCATGGACCATCCAATCAGATAGGCTTGGTCGCATATACAGATCCTTATTATCATATCTAGAGATCTCCCGTCAGAGAGGCTTGATCCCAGTCTCAGACCATGTTGAGTATTCTTATTATCATATCTTGAGATCTCCCGTCAGATAGGCTTGATCTCCATCTTAGATTATGTTGAGTATTCTTGTTGTCAGATTTGGACATGATTATCTTCTTATCATTGATAATCCCTTCTAGAATAATCTGTTAGAAAAATTGATCTTCAATTCTGTCAGTCGAAAGCAGTAAGCTCAGAGTTCAGTAGCTATCAGTATCAGATGAGTCAGTGATTTAGTATCTCAGTGTCGGTAGTGAGTTCAGTCTGTAGTAAAGTGGTATCCCAATTTTACTATCTAGATTTACGATAATTCTGTTCATAGTCTGTGCATTCATGTATGTGTTCTCATGCGGCATCTTCATGATTATTTAGTTTAGATATTGTGCATGTATGAACCCTTGCATTAGCCTACCTCGTCTACATAATCGGTGCATTCTTGTACTGACTCATTTGCGCAATGGTATTTTATTTGACACCATAGTTTCAGAGGCACAGGATCTAGAGTATGCTCAGCAATTCAGTCCCACTAAGCAGCAGTAGTAGTGAGTCCTCTTCTTTCGAGGAAGAATCTTTATTTACTATTATTGTTTCAGACTTTGTTTATTTTCAGTTGATGGAGTTAGTTGGGAATCTGTCCCATCAACTCCATAGTTCAAATAGTTTAAAGGCTTTTTAGATAGAGGTATTAGTATTTATTTTTTTGTAATATGAGTATTCATAGATGTGTTGAACCTTATGGCTACTTTCCATATTTATTTTTGATATTATGCAGTATATAGGTACAAGTATCAGTAAAGGGTTAGCTTGTGGTCCTTCGGGGTCATAAGTACCATATGATGTCTCGGGATGGGATCCCGGGGCGTTATAGTTTGTTAAGGTATTTTATTCTATTGTATCCCCTTTGTACATATTGACTCAGAAGAAAGTTATGTTTAAATGGTCATATCCTTGCGAGAAGATTTTTTAGTAGTTGAAGACTCGACTTACCGCAGCCCCAGTTCTAGCTCTACCATACCATTCAGATGGGTTTGTAGTGTATTTTGAAGCATCTAGAGTAGGTTTGGGTTGTGTCCTCATGCGGCATGGTAATTTCATATCCTACACCTCTAGACAACTTAAATCCCATGAGAAGAATTATCCTACTCATGATCTTGAGTTAGCCGCTGTAGTCTTTCCCTTGAAGATTTGGAGGCATTATCTCTATGGAGTTCATGTAGATGTTTTTGTAGAACATATGGGTTTTCAATAAGTCTTATCTCAGAAATATCTCAATCTTCATTAGAGAAGGTGGTTTGAGCTCTTGAAAGATTATGACATGAGTGTTCTCTATCATCTGGGAAAGTGTAATATAGTACACGATACTTTCAGTAGACTGTCTATGGGTACTGTTGCTCATGTGGATAAAAGTAAGAAGAAGTTATCTCAGGAAGTACATCAACTTGCTAGACTAGGCGTTATCTTAGTCGATACAGATAATGGTGATATATAGGTTTAGAGTAGTTCAGAATCATCTCTAGTTTCCGAGGTGAAAGAACAGAAAGATAGAGATTCCAGCCTTGTCAAGTTGAAAGAGTCAGTTAAAGATTAGAAAGTATAGGTTTTCTTGCAAGGGGGAGATGGTGTTTTCCATTGTTAGGGTCATCTCTGTGTTCCAGGTGTAGATCACTTAAGGCAGCGAATCCTTGTAGAAGTGCATGGTGCGCACTACTTGATTCATCTAGTTGCCAGAAATATGTACCGCGACTTGCAGAAAGTCTATTGGTGGAGTGGGATAAAGAGATATGTTGTAGAGTTTGTAGTTAAGTACCCTCCATATTAGCAGGTTAAGATAGAGCATCAGAAGCCAAGTGGTCCTATGCAAGAGTTCCTTATTGCTACTTGGAAGTGGGAAGAAGTAAATATGGACTAAGTGATGGGTTTGCCTCGAACTCTTCATCAACATGATTCATTCAGGGTCATTTTAGATAGAATGACCAAATCACCCCATATCTTTCCCGTCCATACCTCATATTCAGTCGAGGATTATGCAAAACACTACCTCAGGGAGTTGGTTAGATTGCACGGTGTTCCGCTATCTATTTTCTCAGAGAAAGGTACCCAGTTCACCTCTCATTTCTGGAAAGCATTCCAAAAGGGTCTTGGTGCCCAAGTTTATCTCAGTACAACCTTTCATCCTCAGATAGATGGTCAAGAAGAAAGGACCGTTCAAACTTTAGAAGATATGATATGGGCGTGAGCAATTGATTTCAAGGGTATTTGGGATGACTACTTACCTTTGATTGAGTTTGCATACAACAACAACAACTATCATTCAAGTATTCGGATGGCTCCATTCGAAGCTCTCTATGGTAGGAGATATAGATGTCCAATCGGTTGGTTTGAAATAAGTGAAGCCTCATTCAAAGGGCGTGACTTAGTATTGGATCCCTTAGAAAAAGTCCAATTCATTAGAGAAAGACTCTGGGCTGCTCAGAGCCAACAGAAGTCTTATACAGATGTTCGTACAAAAGTTCTCGAGTTTGAAATTGGTGACTATGTCTATCTAAAGATCTCTCCCATGAACGGAGTAACGAGGTTCGGAAAGAAAAGGAAACTCAGTCCCCGATATCTCGGTCCCTTCAAGTTTCACAATCAATTTGGCAAGGTAGCTTATGAGCTCGAATTGCCTTCAGATCTAGCCTCTATTCATCCAGTCTTCTATGTCTCTTTACTCAAGAAGTGCATTGGTGACTCAAAATTTGTAGTCCTTATTCAGAGCATTGATGTTTAGAATAGTCTCTATTATGAGGAGATTTCAATCGAAATCCTAGACTATCAGACTCGTAGATTGAGGAACAAAGAAGTCCCTCTAGTTAAGGTTCTTTGGCAAAATCAGTCCATCGAGGGAGCTACGTGGGAAGTTGAAGGATACATGTATACAAAGTATCCTCACCTCTTATCCGCCAACTCAGATCAAACTCAAGGTAACAGTTCTTACTAAGCTTACTTAGTTTCATGTTCAATGTTAATCATAAACTTGGTATCCAGTACCATTTCATATTAAGTCATGCATTCACGTATCAGTTTAGTTATATAATTATACATCAGACATGTATTCTGATTGGGTGAAACTTAGTTCATCAGAACACTCATTCATCCATTCATGAATCAACTACCGATTATCAGATATGTATGTTCAGTATGATATATTAAGTTATCATTCATGTCAGTCATGAGATCATGTTTCAGTTATTCAGGTTTAGTATGTATGTTAGTTTACGTTCTTCCCCTCACTCTCAGTCTCATTCAATGATGAATGTTCTCAAGGGTGAGATATTGTAATACCCTGTACCTTTTTATAGCTTGAAATTGTGTTAAAAAAAATGTTAGGAGCTTTCATTGAAAGATGAATCCACTTTTGTACACGTGTTATATTTAAGATTTTTCTTTTTTGTCATGTGAGAAATTCAATAAGCTTTCCATCTATGTAAAATTCTCATAAATTCGATTACCATGTAAGAAGTTATGACTATTTCAATTTCCCATTGAAAAACATTGCCATATTGGTTAGTGGTGTGCTACGCCACAAGCTAAAATGGCAATTGTCCTTTTCCAGTATCCCAGCATGATTACCTCCATGTCACACCAAAGTTCTAGATCGCAAAAGAAGGGGCAATACGATGGCTCCGCATCGCGCTATCCCTCAATTTCCCAATTGTCAAAATCTAGTGACGTGGTGCGATAGCGCCGCATCCGCCAAGGGTCCAATTTGGGAAATTTCACTGAAATTAAATGACGTATCTAGGCTTAAAAGGGTCAACTTCCCACCCCTATTCAATCCCTTTAATACATTATTCAACCATTTTTCACCCAAAATATACTAGTTTCTCTTAAGTTCTCTTAAGAACAAGCTAGGGTTTTCATAGAAGATCCGATTTCAAGAAAGTTTCACCGTAAATCTTCATGAAATCATGAATTAAGGTATGCGTTGTCTTTATTCATAGATTCTTTCCATCCATAAAGCTCAAGAACCTTGTTTTATCAATAAATCATTGTATTTATCTTATGGGTTATTTGTAATTATGTTGTTGACGTTGATTGATTTCAAAGTTGAAATCTTTGTGTGTTTATCATGATATTATGTTACCATGCAAGATAAAATCCATGAATTTAGTTGCTTATGATATGTAAATTGATGAATTGACTTATACACTAAGTTGTGCATGCAAGGTGGTTGATAAAATGCTTGAAAAAGTAGAAATCATGCTTTATAACTCAAAACATAAGCTAAATGTGACATGTTTGTCATCCTCCTATGATTAAATGGTTTCCATCGTATCATTGTGAAATGTGTATGTTGTCGAAATAGCCATGATACTAGAACATGAGATTATGATATGATTATCAGAATTCTCGTCCACAACTTATTATATTATACATTGTTGATGTGGGTATTGTACTTGATAAAGTCATGTTTCATCAGTTTCCTTCTTTATAGTCCTGGGGGTACTTGTACCCGAAAGATTAGCTGTGTGCCTAGAGCCATGTTATGTTTTTACGAAACTCTCAGTTAAGCTATGATCCTTATACTTAAGACAGTGTTATGATTCAAGAAATCTCCATGATCTCATCAACTCAGTCAGTTGTCGGATATCAGTAGTATTTTGTCAGTCAAGGGAATTCAGTAACTCAATCCATGTTCAGTTTAGAAAATCATGTTCATTGTCTATTCAGATGGGAGTAGAAATTAACACCAAGAGAACCCAAGGATGGGAACTCACTTGTTATATGAGGGTGCGATTCTTAAGCAATCCTTGCATTCCAGTAACTGTTTTAGATATTCTTATGTCAGTATTAAGGACAAGTCTAATAAGATTAAAAAGTTTATGAACAGGTTTGATGTTTTTTGTCAACTAGCTACGACTCACATGATAGTGTAAGGGGAATCATTTAAGATTACAGTGGATCATTCATAGATGATCTAGTATAATGTTTAAGCGCCTCAAGGAGATGCCAAGAGGGTATGCCTTAGGGAAATTTCATAAGTTGTACTCTTGAGGTAGTTATTGTAAAGAACTCCATGGGTATTATGGTAGACCAGTGAAGGTAGCCTTATATAGATTGGTAGTGGATCTTCTATATTAGTAGATTCAGGTGGTCATTCTTGCTCAAGCATACCTCATTCTATTATATTGGGCCATGGAGGTTACTTTTTGTTAAGGGCTACTCTTTTATCAATTGTGAGAGGTAGAGGTTCTACTAGTGGTGCACACGGAAGAGGTAGTCGTGATTGTAGTGGTGGTGATGGGGATACTTAATCAGGTGGTGGTCGTTGAAACTGCTATGCTATACTTTCCAAATAAGGGGTAGAGTCTTCTAACTCTATATCACAGGTATCATCTGTAATACCCCAAAAATCCAAACCAATTTTAGTGTCGTGTTCCAAGCTTATGCATAGGGCAATATAGCTCTTTGATAATTTAATGAGTTAGTTTGAAGTGTATATAGGTCTCCATTAACTCCGAGCTATTAGACGAACCCAAATTATCCTTACAAAGTGAATTTTGTGTGAGAATAATACCTTAATCAAATTCAAACGAGCATATTTTTTTCTCTACTAAGATTTTTCCAGGTCAAAGCCCAAAAAGTTGTAGGAAATTGAATTAGTTTTCTAACGATATAAAATTAGCCCAAATTCAAAAAATGGGAGAAGATTTATGGCTATTTTTGTAAAGCAGTGTGCTAATTGGGAAATAAATGCATCGCGCAGGCCAGCCAATTGGTAATCGTCAAATTCCTATGATGCTCCGCAATAATGGCGCATTGAGCCATAGGCCCTGTTCACAATTGTCCATTTTTAGTGGAGCTCCATGATACCACCCCATCACACTGAGTCAAAAATTCAAAATCTAAGGGGCACCTCAATTCCACCGCATCACGCCATGCCCCCAATTCCCAATAGTCCTTTTTCCAGTGGCACGATGCAATTTCACCATGTCGCGCACAGGCCAAAATTCAAGATTTTTAGTCCGCCATTTATAATTCAAAGGGCCGTTAGGTGTTTTCATAAAATTCATAATCTATCCTAACATGGGTTTTAAGCCCAGATAAAGCATTATTTACTTTTTTTTTTACAATATTTTCTCAAATTAAGACAATTCTCTTCAAGAACAAAAGCCCTAACCTTCAAAAATTAAAGGCCTAATCTCAAGAACTCAACATCAATCCTCATGAAATCGTCAACCCAGGTATGTTAAGTGTTCATACATGGATTCCTTCCACTTATGGAGTCCAAGTATCCAATTTTAATGGCAAAATTATGATCTTTTCAATTTATCTTAATTTTAAAGTACGATTTCACCCATGAATCTCCATGAACTATGATTCTAAACTATGCTTAAATGGAATTATTGTTGCTATCAAATTTCACATGTTTTAATGTTATTAACCATTGATTTAAATCATGATTTAGTGTCATAGATGTTGAATTCATGCTATTACTTTAAGTTCCATACTATTCCCATAATTTGGTTAAACTATGAACTACAAGTTTTTGATAAAATGCCTACAAAAATATTTATTTGATAAAACCTTTCATGTTATGTCCCCTAATCTTCATATTATTTTACTATAAATATTTTGAGTTGTGGGGGTTTTGAATACCCGAAAAACATAGTTGTTTACTTAGACTTGTTTCAGTATATATAAAATAGCTTAGGATTATCAAATTAGTAAGTTAAACTCAGAACAATTTAGAAACTAGTGTCATTCAGTTGTGAGTAGGATTTAGCATCGAGTGAGTACAGGGATGATGACTTCCCAGCAGATAGGCAGAGTCATTAGTAGCAGTCCTTGTACTCCAAAACTATATAGCCAGCATAGGATATGACAAGTTACCCATTAGTTTAGGATTTACTATCTCACAGGGGTCTCTGTCAGTTCTGGCTTGACACCCTTAGTCCTTCAGGATGATATAGTACACTAATACCCTTCTAATTGAGATAATAGGTTGGACCACAATTAGCTCAGATTGGGGCATGTCATTTAGATGATACCTCCAACAGTCTCAAGTAACAGTCTCAGTTTAAAAATCAATTTAGTAACTCAGTTTTAGGTTGCTTAACAATAGCATACAGATATTAGGCATTCAGTCATCCGAATTTCTGTATTTTAGTTTATAGACTACCTTTAATTCATGTTATATGCTTGGTCATACATCCTCAGTATTTACAGATTTGTTGTGTTCTCACTATCTATAGACCTAATGCACTCTATTCAGTACTTTATGTTATTTGTATTTATATTCATACGATTATTTGTTTATGTTCATAAGACCATATATATATGTGTACCTCAATTGGCATAATAGTACATTCAAAGTACTGATTGCATACTCTTTTCTTGTGCTATGATGTATCATATCATAGGCTTGGATGTCCAGTTCCTGGATTGCACCTGACTCATAAGATTATCAGTTGTAGAAGTGGTAAGTGCCCATAGCCCAAGGAAAAATTATTTCACTTCGGTTTTGTAGTTCACTAATTAGTTGGAGTTAGTTTGGACATGTCCCATCAACACTTAGTATGTTCGTTTAGAGGCTTTCAAACACTATAGTCTGTTATTCAGTATTAAAACTTTTGTTGACATTGTCAGATTATTTTATTAGTTTGGGTTACAAATTTTTTTTCAGTTTCCATTGTTGAAAACCTTATGGATTATTAGTTATTCTTTCATATTTATGAATATAATATTCAGTGTTTACAGCAGGTACCAACTCATGGGTTAGCTTGTTGTCCCTTGAGACTATAGCACCATGTGACGCCTAGGGTGTACCCTTGGGGTGTTACAAACGTGGTATTAGAACCTAAGGTTTTAAAGTGTCCTAGGAAGTCTTAAAGCCATGTCAAGTAAAGTCTTGTGTATGGGTGTGTAGCACGCCACACTTATGTGCAAGAGGCTACAAGGTGTTTAGGAAAAGTTTCCCTTCTTTTACTATTCAGGTCATGCAACAAAGCATGAGATCATACTAACCTCTCAGTCTAATCCATATCTTCCTTCTGTATGCAAACATGCCTCCAAAAAATAATTAAAGAAGAGTAATAGAAAAATAGCCAGCACCTCCGCCTGTTCAGACAGATCCGCTGGATGAGTATGTCTCTCATACAGAATTCAAAGTTGCATTCACTACTCTAGAAAATTTTGTAGTAGCTCAAATGAACGGCCAGCTACTTTCCAGGCAAACCCAAAGGCCAATACTGTTGCAACCAGAATTTGGGACTTCATCCAAATGAACCCTTCTTTCTTCATGGGATCCAAGTCTAAAGAGGATCCACAGGAATTCTTAGATATGGTACAGAAGTTAATAGATATTATGGGGGTGACATCTACTGAGAGTGATGAGTTGGATGCATATTAGTTGCAGGTATAGCCCATACATAGTTTAAGTAGTAGAAGGTAGATAGGGGTACAGATGCAGGTCCTGTTGAATGGGAAGAGTTTTCTATAACTTTCTTAGATAGATTCTTTCTATTGGATTTGAGGGAGGACAAAGTGTTACAATTTATTAACTTAAGGCAGGGCAGCATAAGCGTGACGGAGTATTCACTCAGGTTTACTTAGTTATCTAGGTATGCCCCTCATATGGTAGCTGGTAGCAGGTCAAAGATGAGTAAGTTTATGTCTGGTGTATTCGATAGTATGGTCAAGGAGTGTAGGACCGCAATGCTAATTAGGGAGATGAAATTGTCTAGATTGATGGTCCATGATCAAAAAGTTAAGAAGAAGAATATTAATAAGAGAAAGAGTGAAAACAAAATGTCTAGAATGGGTATCTTTAATTTCAGTCAGCCAAGGTCAGAAAGTGGTAACCTTTCTTAATTCCATTAGAGGTCTGCAGCCCCAATTCCATCATCAACCAATGCACTAGTACTTAAATTACGAAATGATCACAAGGATAGGGCACCATGCTCTAAGTCCTAAGGTAATGTCAATAGAGCCCGTACAAAACCTTTATGCCAGAAGTATGGTAGAAACAATCAAGCTGAGGGTAGAGAAGGTAGTGATGTGTGTTTTGGGTGTGGGAAGCCAGTCCTTCAGATTCAGAAGTGTTGGGTAGTTGCTCAAAAAGGTAGTGATTTACGCCATTAGGGCATATTTCATCAGTCATCAGTTCAAGCCGGTCACTTAACTCAGTAGGGTACCACTTCCAGTGCTATCAGTGGTCAGTGTTAGAATAGATTTTATGCCCTTTAGTCCCGATAAAATCATGAAAATTCTTCTAATATAGTTACCGGTATGTTACAGGTCTTTCATTTACATGTTAATGCTTTACTAGACCTTAGAGCTTCTCTTTCCTTTATAACCCCTTATATAGCCATCAATTTTAGAATTAGTCCTGAAACATTAGAAGAACCCATTTTAGTGTCTACCCCAATAGGCTTTTACATTATAGCTAGAAAGGTACACAGGAACTGTTCGATCATAATATCTCAGAAAGTCACTTCAGTTGATCTGGTGGAGTTAGAGATGATAGATTTTGACGCCATTCTTGGCATGGTTTGGCCCTGTGATGCTATGCCTCAATTGATTATAGAAATAATATAGTTCATTTTCAGTTCCCAAATAAACCAATCCTTAAATTGAGGGGTAGTATTAGTACTACAGCTCTTAGGGGTTATCTTATTTTGTACCTTAGAGCAAGAAAAATTATATAAAAAGGGTGTATTTACCATAATGTTCGATTCAAAGGCTCTACCTTAGAAACTCCAATTCTTGAGTTAGTTTCAGTAGTGAGGGAATTTCAAGATATATTCCCTGAAGATCTTCCCAGAGTTCCTCCCAAAAGGTAAATTGCTTTGGCAGAGACATTCATCCTATCTCTATTTTGCCATATAAAATGGCTCTAGCAAAACTACATGAATTAAAAGAACAGTTGAAGGATCTCTTAGATAAGAGATTCATCAGGCCTAGCGTCTCCCCGTGGGGTGCACCAGTTTTATTCATACATAAAAAAGACGATTTTCTCTGGATGTATATTAACTACAGTCAGTTGAACAAAGTCACCATCAAGAATAAATATGCACCTCCTAGAATCGATGACTTTTTTTATCAACTTTAGGGTGCCAGCTATTTTTCTTAGATAGACCTCATATAGGCTATCATCAGCTCAGCTAAGATAAGTAGCTTTCCTTAGCTATATTATTTTTTATGATGGAATTAGAGTTGACCCTCAAACTACCAAAGCGGTGAGAAACTGGGTCGAACCTATTTCTTTATTAGACATCAGGAGTTTCTTGGGTTTGGCTGGCTTTTAGTAATGATTTGTGGAAGTGTTTTCATCTATTCCATCCCCTATGTATAGATTAACTTAGAAGAAAGTTAAGTTTTAGAGGTTAGATTCTTGTGAGAAGAGTTTTTAGGAGTGGAAGACTCGACTAACTACAGCTACCGTTTTGACATTGCCAGATGGTTTGGATGGGTTAGTTATGTACTGTGATGCATCCATATTAGGTTTGGTTATATCCTTATGCAGAAAGGTAAGGTCATAGCCTAAGCCTCTAGACAACTTCAGCCCTATGAGAAGAATTACTCTACCAATGACCTTGAGTTAGCTGTTGTAGTGTTTGTTGTAAAGATTTAGAGGCACTACTTGTATGGGGTGCATGTGGATATGTCCACAGATCACAAAAGCTTGCATTATGTGTTCTCTTAAATAGATTTGATGTTTCATTAAAGAAGGCAGTTAGAGTTATCGAAAGATTATGACATGAGTGTTCTGTACCATCTGGGCAAGGCCAATGTAGTGGAAAACTCCATAAGTAAACTTTTTATGGGTAGTGTTGCTCATGTTGAGAAACATAAGAACAAGTTAGGTCAAGAAGTTCATCAACTTTCCTGATTTGGCGTGCATTTGGTTGATTCAGCAGAGGGTAGTATATGGGTGAAATATAGTTCAGAATAATCTTTTGTTTCTGATGTAAAGGAAAAATAGGATAGAGATCCTAATCTAGTAAAGTTTAAGGAGTCAGTGAGATATCAGAAAGTAGAGGTTTTCTCCCAAGGAAAGATGGTGTATTGTGTTGTCAGGGTATATTGTGTGTGTCATGTGTTAATGAGCTGAGATAATTTATTCTTGCAGAAGAGCATGATGTGCGTTATTTGATTTATCAAGGGGACACTAAGATGTACTGCAACTTGCGGAAGATCTACTGGTGTAGTGGGATGAGTAAAGATATCGCAGAGTTTGTAGCTAAGTGTTCTACATGTCAGTAGGTTAAGACTAAGCACCAAAAACCTAGTGGGTCCATGCGGGATTTCAGTATTCCCATATGTAAATGGGAAGAAGTGAACATAGACTTTTTGATGGGATTGCCTAAGACTCGACCTCATTATGATTCGAGTTGGGTCATCATAGAAATACTGACCAAATCAGCTCATTTCTTGTAAGTCCATACCTCTTACTCAGCCGAGGAATATGCCAAAATTTATCTCAGAGAGTAGGTTAGGTTGTATGGTGTTCCCTTTTCCATCTTCTTAGATTGAGGTACTCTTTTTACCTCTCAATTCTAGAAAGCATTCCAAAAAGGTCTTGGTATCCATGTTTACCTCAGTACTACCTTTCACCCCTAGACACACGCTCAAGCAGAATGGACCATTCAAACTACAGAAGATATGTTAAGAGAAATTGTTGTTGATTTTAAAGGTAGCTGGGATGACCACTTGCCTTTGATTGAGTTTGCATATAATAACAACTATCATTCTAGTATTGAGATGGATCCATTTGAGGCTCTCTAATAGATGAGATGTAGATCTCCCATTGGTTGGTTTTAAGTAGGTGAGGCCACTGTGGTAGGGCCTGACTTGGTGTTTGATGCCTTAGAGAAGGTTCAATTGATCAAATAAAGGCTTAGGGAAGCCCAGAGCCAATAGAAATTATATGTAGATATAACAAGAAAAGATATAGTATTTTAGGTTGGTGATTATGTTTACCTAAAGATCTCTCCCATATAGGGAGTAACGAGGTTCGGCAAGAAGGGAAAGCTCAATCCCCAATATGTCATTCATCCTTAAAGAGTTGTCAGTCATTTTGGAAAGGTACGTTACGAGATTGAGTTGCCTTCATATCTAGATTCAGTACACCTCGTGTTTCATGTCTCCTTGCTAAAGAAATTCGTGGGTGATCCAGTAATCATAGTTCATTTAGAGGGCATAGATATTTAGAATGATCTCTTCTTCGAAAAGGTTCTTGTCCAAATACTTGATCGTCAGATTCACAACCTGTGGAACAAAGAGATTCTCTTAGTCAAATTTCTTTGGTAGAATTAGTTTGTTGAAGGAGCTACTTGGGAAGCATAAATAGATATGTGGACATATCATCCTTACCACTTCTCCGCAAACTCAGAATAAGTTTGAGGTACTAATCTTCTTGAGATTTCTCTTTATCATGCTCAGTTTTTATTTATCATCATGTTCATGTCATTCATGCATTTCCAAACCCAGTTCATAAATGAATCACGTCTTAGACCCAGTAATTAAACCATGTTTTCTTCACGTATAGTAAGCATGTACTCTCAGTTTCATAGTGCTTTAAGTCTAGCCAGTCTCATTCAAGGACGTATGTTCCCAATGGGGAGATATTGTAATACCCCAAAAATCCAAACCAATATTATCATCATGTTCCATGCTCACCCGTAGTGCATTATATCTCTTTTATTATTTAATGAGTTAGTTTAAAGTTTATTTAGGTCTCAATTAACTCCCAGCTGTTAGCCGAATCTAAATGATCCGTACCAAGTAAATTTTCTGTGAGAATAATACCTTAATCAAATCCAAATGAGTATATCTTTTTATCTAACTAGACTTTTCCAGATAAAAGCACACCAAATTGTGGAAAATTGAATTATCTTTACAACGATATAAAATTCTCCCAAATCTGATACCCGGATGAAGAGTTATTGCCATTTTTGTAAAGCAGTATGCCAATTTGGCAATCAACACATTGCGGAGGCTAGCTAATTGGCAATCGTAAAATTTTGGTGATATCGTGATATAGTCCCAGTTCATAATTTTCAATTTATAGTGGAGCTACGTGATACCACCCCATCGCAGTGAGTCCAAAATTCAAAATCAAAGGGGCACCATGATGCCACTGCATTGCGCCAAGCCCCCATTTCCCAATTGCCCTATTCCAGTGGCACGACTCGATTTCACTGCATCACATCAAGCAAAAAAATTGGGATTTTCTGTACCAATTTAAAATTCTAATTGGTCTTTTTCAAAAGTTCCTAATCCTTCCTAACACTAGATTTAAGCCCTAATAAAGCATTATTTACTCATTTTTTTACAGTATTCTACCAAATTAAGTCAATTGTCTTAAAGAAAAAAAAATAACCTTAAAAAATTCAAGGCTTAAACTCAACAACTCACCATCAATCCTCATGAAATCGTTATTCCAGGTATGTTAAGTGTTCATCCATGGGTTTCTTCCACCCATGGAGTCCAAGTATCCGATTATAATTGCAAAATTCTGAACTTTTCAAGTTATCTTGAGTTTGAAGTATGATTTCACCCATGAATTTCCATGAATTTTGATTTTACACTATGCTTAAATGGAATTATTACTGTTATCAAATCTCATATGTTTTAATATTATTATCCATTTATTTGAATAACTATTTAGTGTCATAGCTGTTGAATTCATGCTATTAATTTAAATTCCATACTATTCCCATGATTTCATTAAACTATGAATTACAAGTGTTTGATAAAATGCCAACAAGAATAAATATTTGATAAAATCTTTCAAGTTATGTCTCCTAATCTTTAAACTATTTTAATATCAATATTTTGAGTCTTGGGGGTTTTGAATACCCGAAAACCATAGCTGTTTACTTATTCTTCTTTCAATATCTACAGAATAGCTTCTGAATATATTATGAGCATTATCAAATCAGTAAGTTAAACTTAAAACGGTTTAGAAATCCAGTGTCATTTAGTTGGTATTAGGATTTAGCACCAAGCAAGTACAGGGATAACGGCTTTCTCGGAAGATAGGCAGAGTCGTTAGTAGCATTCCCTGTACTCCAGTACTACGTAGCCAGCATAGAATATGGGAAATCACCCATTAGTTTATGATTTACTATGTCGCAGAAGAAACCAATTAGGTCAGGCTTGACACCATTTGTCCTTTTGGATAATATAGTATTCCAGTTTAGTGGATCCACAAAGCCAGCATTAGTACCCGTGGCACCATACTAAAACCCTTCCAACTGAGGTTACCGATTGAACCCCAATTATCTCAGATTCGAGCGTGTTGGTTAAAGGATACCTTCCACAGTCTCAAGTTACAGTGTCAGTTTAGAAATTAGTTCAGTAACTCATTTTAAGGTTGCTTGACCATAGAATACAGATATCAAACATTCAGTCATCAGAATTTTAGTTTACAAACTGCATTCAGTTTGTGTGATATGCTTGGTCATACATCCTCAGTATTACAGATTTGTTGTATTCTTAGTATCTATAGATCTGATGCATTCTATTCAGTACCTTATGTTATTTATATAAATTTTCAAACGATTATTTGTTCATGTTCATGAAACCATGCATATCTTTATATCTTATTTGGCATACCAATATATTCAAAGTACTGATCGTTTACTCTTTTCTTGTGCTATGATTTATTATATCATAGGTTTGGACGTCCAGTTTCCGAATCTCTCCTAAACTTATCAGATTATCAGTTGTAGCAGTGGTAAGTCCTTATAATCTGAGGACAAATTATTTTACTTTATGTTTATAGTTCAATAGTTAGTTGGAGTTGGTTGAGGCCTGTCCCATCAAGTCACAATTAGTAAATTTAGAGCCTTTCAAACACTATAGTTAATTATTCAATATTCACACTTCTGTTGACATTGTGAAATTATTTTATCAGTTTGGTTTATATTTTTTTTTTGCAGTTCCATTACTTAAAACCTTATGGATTTTCATTTATTCTTCTGTATTTATGATTATATTATTCATTATTCATAGCAGGTACCAACTTATGGGTTAGCTTGTGGTCCCTCGGGACTGTAAGCACCGTGTGACGCCTAGGGTGTGCTCTCGGGGCGTTATATCATCCCTATTTGTTTTAGATTTTTATCTGTGTTATTTGATAAGGGATAGACTTTTTCCTATATGTTTGCATATTATGCTTTGGGCTTTGATTCTTTTAGTTAGCCTCATCAAAGACTATTTCTGTTTCTACACTTGCAGGAAATTCTTTAATCGTGGATCGGGTGCACGATCTTGTGTTGTGACCTTTCCAGGGCATGAGACTTATGTAGATTATATTATCCTTTATATGGTAAATTTGGATGTCACGTTGGTATGGATTGGTAAGATTATTATCATATTTTGCTAGATTTGTTTGCTAAGTTCGTAACCTTAACTTTGCTGGGTATACTAAGGATAGCATGGAAGGGTGTGCTTCATTCGGGTAGAAGGATAGCTAAATTCATTCCTTCGGTTTCATTTCTTGGTTGACAGAGGATGCTTGTCTTATTTGGCTCATATTTATGATTCTAGCACTATTTTACCTCTTTTTTTTTTTTTATTTTGTCCGTATTGCCCATGGGTTTGAAAATGTTTTTTCTATGGATCTTTCTGCTATGACTCTAGTATATGATTTTGATATTTCTATTAAAGTTAATCCTATAAAGTAGTTTATTTCTATTCCTCCTTATAGGATGGCCCCTAAAGAGTCAAAAAAAATTAATGGTATTATGGTCAATTCAAAAAATATTATAGTAGTTTGTGATTGGACTAGGCCTACTTCTCCTACCGAGATTCATAGTTTTATTAGTTTAGTAGGTTATAATTGATGTTTTATTCAGGATTTTCATCTATTCTAGCTTCGTTGACCAAGTTTACCCAGAAGATGATTCCATTTCAGTGGTTTGATGCTTTTGAGGCAATCTTTCAAAAGCTTAATGATTAGTTACATCAGCTCCTATCTTGACTTTGACCAAGGAGGGCATGGGTTTTACCATATTTTGTGATGTTTGTAGAATTTTATTAGGTTTTGTGTTGATGCAAAATGGTAAGGTGAATGCAAATCGTTCTCACTAGTTGAATATTTATAAGAATAATCACCTCATGCATAATTCGAAGTTATGCATGATTGTTTTTTCTTTAATGTTATGGAGGTACTACGTGTATGGAGTGTGTTGTGACATTTTCTTCATCCATCAAAAGCATCTGTGTTTTTTCACCTAACAAGATTTTAATATGAGGTTGTGTTATTGTCTTTGTTTGATTATAGATTATTACTTAAACTATTCTCTATCATTTTGTCAAGGTTAATGTAGTTGTGGAATCCTTGAGCCAAAACTCAACTTGCATAAGCATCTCCGTGCATCTTTTGACCCAAGAGAGGCATTTGGCCTTGTAGGTTAAGTCTTTAGCTATCCGGATTGTTACGATTCATATTTTAATGCCTAGGTTTGTTTTGTCTTTTGCTGAGGGTAGTTCTATGATGATGGAGCAGATTCAAGCACATCAATTTGATGATATTCGGTTGAGAATGGTTTGGGATAAGGCATTGAATGGATAGGACAATGAAACCTCCCTTGACCCATATTATGTTTTTAGGATCGGTGTCCATGGTTGTGTGCCTAGAGTTGTTGATTGATCAGATTGATTTTGGAGAGGACTCATTATTCTAAGTAGTCTATCAATTTGAGAGTTACTAACGTAAATCGTTATTTCAAACAACATTACTGTTGGGGTGGTATGATGAAGGACTTAGCAGTTTTTGTATCTCATTGCCTATGTTGCCGCAGGTGAAGTCAAAGCGTTTGAGACTTCGTTGATTTCGTTAGTGGTTACCCATTCCTTAACGGAGATGTGAATGGATCACTATGGACTTCATGATTGGTTTTCCTCGTACTTCTCACAGTTCTGACAGTGTTTAGGTTATCGTGGAATGATTCACTAAACTATATATTTCATTTTGATTTATGTTTCTTTTAGTTCAGAGAGGTTGGCCCGTATTTATATTTATGAGTGAGTTTCTCTTCATTTTATGCTAGTGTCCATCATATTAGATCAAAGTTTAGTTTTCATATCACACTTTTGACAGACTTTTCTAGAGGAGTTTGGTACCTAGGTTAATCTTAGCACAACTTTTCACCCCTAGACCAATGTTCTGTTAGAGCAGATTATTCAGGTTTGGAGGATATGCTCCACCCTTTTGTGATGGAGTTTGGACGCCTATGACAGAAGTATCTAGCTTTTGTTGAGTTTGCATACAATAATCGATAACATTCAAGTATTGAGTCGGCTCCTTTCGAGGCCTTGTAGGTTAGGTATTGCTGCTCTGCAGTTTTTTGTTTTATGGTTTCTGAGATTACACTTCGAGTTACAGACTTTCTTCATTAGTCTTGGATAGAGTTTGAGTCATTCACGAAATAATTCAAGTGACTTAGATTAGGCATAAATGCTATGCAGATGTCACAACCCATTTTATGGGTCATGATGACACCTACTAAATCTTGCCAGTATGTAAGCAAAACAATAACCCAGAAATAATGCAATAGGTTAATTTTTTAGGAAATATTCAACATATGACAAATTCATTAAACACAAGTTATAATCAAACTAAGTGTTCAAAATAGATAGAATAGACAATATATAACAACAATCCCACGACTTTGTAGAGCAAGTACAAGAGCATCTAATAGTATTAATACAACTCAATGTCTAAAATATTCAATACATCTCTCATGAAATAGAATACTTTAAATAAAGATAGATGGTCAATGACTACATCTAGTACTCAGATTTGTGCCGAAAAGGTAGAAAAGTGTAGTATGAGTAACAAAACAATGGGTACTAAGTAGGCATCATCGGTCAACTAAACTAAAAAATGATATTAGTATGATAAAATGCAAGATAACATAAGCTAAGCCAAGTTATAGAAAAAAACCTGAATCATCTCCAACATTGTTGTACATAATAAGTAATTTTACCGGAATAACAATATGACTTGAGACATCAATAAATACAAATATCACAGTGCAAACATACATAAGTGATTCGGAATAATAATGCATCATAAAGCATCATCATAAGCAAACATAACTACCAAATCGGATCACATACGTTAATTAGTGCCTAAAATTAAAAAACTCATCACATACTTTCGTTCGAACAGAGAATACAGTCAAGGGAAGGATAAAATAATCAACCAACTCAGTAGTCATCTTTCATCATTATTTGATCATCATTCCATGATTATTTTAAATAATCCCTTTACCATATTTTCCCAGCTCCCCAATATTAGGCGAAGTACTCAAATTCTATAATATTATTGTCATTTAAGAATCTTTTCATTAATATACACTAATCACCATTTACAAGTTATCAATCTCTTATTAACTAATCTATTTGACTATCAGTTATCATATAACCACTAATCGTCATTCAACAAATATTTTAGACAAAGCCGCTAACCACTATTCATTAGGAAAATCATCATTACTAAGATAGAATCATTTATTATCTAGTCCACATTTATTAATAAATCTCGATTGACAACTAGTCATTATTGGCTACTTAAACAATATCTATAAGTAATCATCAGTTATGACTAGTCCTTCATTATCATAAATCATTAATTATCACCAATGAACATCTTTATAAACTTTTAACACCTACGGGATATAATCTGCACCATTAATATCAACAACATACAAGAATTTCATACAAGTGAATATAAATATATAATTGCCATATATAGGGCAAGACAAACTCGAATTGGTAGATGTTCATGTGAGCATATCAATATAATCATCATTTTTCCTTTCCAGTTATCAATATCATCACAATTTCCTCTGGCCTTGTTGGGCCTGATCATATCATCATACAATCCTACAGCCTTTCTGTAATACCCCAAAAAATCCAAACCAATATTAGGGCCATGTACCAAGCTCATGCATAGTACATCATGATTATTTTATTGTTCTATGAGTAATTTAGATGTATATTAAGGCTTCAAATAACTCCCAGCTATCAGACGAATAAAAACATTCCTTACCGATTGAAATCTGGAGAAGGATATTGGTATAGTCAACTTCAAATGAGAATATCACTCATTATACTTGAAATTTTTGACCTCATGACCTATCAACAGATAGATAATTGAATTAAATTTCCAACTATACCAATTTCTCATAAATCTAATATCGGAGCAAAGAGTTATTCCTATTTTACTCCAGCATGTCAGGCTGGAAAAAGTGTGACTACATTCGTGGAGGCTAACCACATTTGTGTCATCCTACCACGAAGGTCATCAGCCTTAGGTAGAATACAGCTCCTGTGTGATGAAATTCGTGGTAGCTTACCATATTTTTGATGCCCTACCACGAAGGTCGTCAGCTTTAGGAAGAAACTAGCTCCTAAGTGACGACATTTGTGGTAGCTTACCACATTTGTGATTCCCTACCACAAAGGTCATCAGCCTTAGGAATAAACTAGCTCCTAAGTGATGAAATTCATGGTACCTTACAACATTTGTGATGCCCTACCATGAAGGTCATCAGACTTTGGCAGAAACCATCAATTTGAGCTCCTATGTGATGATATTTTTGATGGCTTACCACATTTTTGACACCTTGTCACAAATGTCATCAGGTATGATTTTCAGCAACTGATAATTTATTTAATAAGGTTATTTTGGTATTTTCCTTCACCTTTCAAAACTTATAACCCTAAAGAGGCGTAATTTTTCCATTTTTCTTCAGTTAAGCATCTTAAGAACCCTCTCTTACACTTTCAACCTCAAGATTAGGATTTTCTCTCAAGATCATCTCCTCAAGAACAAGCCTAAGGGAATTCTTCAAGAACGTTCAAAAACATTAGATATCTTAAAAGATTCAATCTCTAAGGTATGAGTTGTATTCATCTATTGATCCAATCCGTTCATAGAGCTCAAGAATCATGTTTTAAATTTTATTTTGTAAACTTTTTGTGGTGATATGAGTATGTACATGTTGACAATTGTTGTTTAAGTTTCAATGTGATGTCTAAATGTGTTCTCTTGGAATATATATGTTTGTTAATTGAAAACCATGAACTTTATGTGGTTTAATATGGTGCAAGTATGAAACCCACCTATTCCTTAAAAAATGCATGCAAAGTGTATGATAAAATGCTTAGGATGCTAGAATTCATGTTTGTATGGTTCTACGATGTCTAAATGACAAGTTCATGTTAGCTATATACTTCAATATGAATTCCATGCTTTTTATGTGTTGCTATTTTAGTGGTATGAAGTATGCAAGATAATGGAGATATACAATATGGACAAGAAATATATCCATGCATTCCCTACAATATTTAAGATAGTGAATAAATATATGAAATATTATATCCCCTACTTATGATATTATATATTGTGGTCTCAAATCTTGTGATCAAGTCATGTCATGGGTGTTAGTTTCATTCTATTAAGTCCTGGGGGTATTCGTACACGAAAAACATAGCTATGTGCTTAAAGGCTTGTCATATTGTCACGATAATCTCTGTCAAGATATAATCTATAGAACTCAGTCAGTTATGTGACTCAAAAAATCTCAAAAATCTCATGATCTTAGTTAACTCTCAGATAAAAGTACTACTCCGCCAGTCAACAGAAATCAATAAGTTCCACTTACTACAGTCAGTTAAATTATGTTTAGTCTCTTCATATGGGAGTAGGAGTTGGCACCGAGTGAACCCAAGGATGGGAACTAACCAGTATATGAGGGTATGATTCTTAGCAGTCATCCTTGTATTGCAAAACGATGTAGCCAGCATAGATTAAGATATCACAGTATGTTATATGAGGGTAGATGAGGTGGCTTAACCTGTTCCCACCTTTCTCACTAGAGTTACCTGTTATATAAGGGTTGCTTATATGTTGTCCTTACCAATAATGCGGTATTAACACCCTTCCAGTTAGGGCAGAGATTAGACCTCATATTAGCCATTAAGGAACAGATGGGGAATGTCGGTTAAACAACTACCTCCCACAATTTCAATATCAGTCTCAGCGAAAGAACTCAGACAGTTCTTTAGATATCAACATACCAGAACTGTTAGATATGATCCAATTCAGTTATAGCATGGAACTCAGAGAGTTCAACCAGATTTAGGGCTGTCAGATACAGTCATCCATGTTATCAGAACTACGGTTCTAGCCATGTATTAGCGAGCATATTTAGCCATCACGTACTTACGATCTTCATTACTATGTATGTATGTTTGTACTCTTAAATTCATAACAGTCAGTCAGTAGTATTATTCAGGCATGTAAACCCTTTGTATTAGCCTACCTCACTCGTATACTCTGTACTCCAGTTGTACTGATGCATTTGCGCTATGGTGCTTTCTTTTCATGTAACATCATAGGTTCAGAGGCACGATTCCCAGACCAGCAGTAGCAGTCGTATTCAGCATACAGAGTTGCAGTGAGTCCTACTCATTCGAGGATGACATTATTTGATTTATTCATTTATTTTTTCAGTTCAGTTTTATGGAGTTAGTTAGATACATGTTCCTTCAACTCCTTATTTCAGACAGTACTTAGAGGCTTTCGGATTTGGGCTCAGAATTATCTTTCAGATTCAGTTTTTAGATTTTTTGGGTATTTTTTGCCCATATGGATGTTATATTATTTCAATTGAACCTTATGGCCTATTGTGCATGTTTTCTGCATTATTATGTCATGAATTCCACTATACAGGTACGGATATCAGTCATGGGGTGGATTGTGGTCCCTCGGGGTCATACGCACCGTGTAGCATTTTGGTTCAGAAAAATTGGGGCGTTATAAATATGGTATCAGAGCCTAAGGTTCAATAGAGTCCTAGGAAGTCTGAAAGCCGCAACTAGTAGAGTCTTGTACATGGGTGTGTTGCGTACCATATTTATGTACAGGAGGCTATAAGATATTTTAGGAATAGTTATCTTTCTTCAGTATTCATGTCGTGCTAGTAAGAAAAATTTCAAGTCAGTCTCTCAGTCTAATCCACTCTTCTCTTATTTCAAAAACGTGTCTCTAAAGAGAAGAAACCAGCCAACTCCTCAGAGGAAGATCCTTTGGGTGAACATGTTTCTAATGTAGAGTTCAGGACCGCATTTACCGTTGTTGCTCAGTCTGTAGCTTTCCAAAATGAATGACCAGCAGTCATTCCTACCAACCCAGTGGCCAATTCAGTAGCAGCTAGGATTCGAGACTTCACCCGATGAACCCTTCGTCCTTCTTTGGGTCTAAGCCAAACGAGGATCCTCAGGAATTCATTGACCAAGTACAGAAACTCATTGATATCATGGGATTCACTTATTCTCAGAATGCTGAGTTAGTCGTATACCAATTGCAGGATGTTTCTCACACTTGGTACAAGTAGTGGTTAGCAGAAAAGTTAGGGGATGCAGGTCTTGTTGAGTGGAAAGAATTTGTCACGGCTTTCTTAGACAGATTCTTTCCCAAGAGATGAGGGAAGACAAAGTTCTTGAGTTCATCAACCTCAGGCAGGGAAATATGACGCTTAAGGAGTATTCTCTCAGATTTACTCAGCTAGCCAGGTATGCCCCTTATGTGGTTGCAGACAATAGGGCTAAGATGAGCAAGTTCATCTCAAGGGTGAATGATATCATGGTGAATGATTGTAGATATGTGATGCTAAATAGTGATATGACCTTACCTAGACTCATGACTCATGCTCAACAGATAGAGGCAAAAAAGATTAACACTTTGAAGAGGCAGAACAAGAGAGAAAGAGCAGGCAGTTTTAGTTTTGCTCAGCCAAAATTAGAGAAAGGAAATCATTCACAGTTTTGTCCTAAGTCAGCAGCTCCATCCCCTTCCTCTGCTAGTGCTGCAGTGCCGAAGTTCAGGGATGGCAACAAAGATAGAGAACCAGGATCTAAATCTTAGAGCAGTATTAGTAGTTCCCTCACTTATCCTTAGTGTCAGACCTGCGGTAAGCACCATCAGGGTGTGTGTAGTGCGGGTCAAGGCAATTGTTTTTGTTGTGGAAAGACAGGCCACAGAGTAGAGACTGTCCTCAGCCCGGTCCTTAGGGTCAGTAAAATCATTCCATATCTCATTCCGTCGCCCAAACCTATGGGATGTCAATTCCAGTGCTACTAGTGGGCACCTCCCAAACAAACTCTATACTCGGCAAGCCTGACAAGATTAGGAAAGTTCTCCTGAAGTCGTTACTGGTACATTATAGATTTTCCATGTTCATGTTTATGCTTTTCTAGAACCAGGTGCATTCTTGTCTTTTGTTACTCCATACATAGCAGGCGATTTTGGAATCAGTCCCTAAATTTTAGCAGAGCCCTTTTCAGCCTCTACCCTAGTGGGTAAAACCATCATAGCTCGACGGGTATACAAGAGCTGCCTGGTTATGATATTTCAAAAAGCCACATCAGTAGATTTAGGCGAGTTAGAGATAACTAATTTTGATGTCATTCTTGGCATGGATTAGCTTCATTCCTGCTATGCCATATTCTACTACAAAAACAAGATAGTTTAGTTTTAGTTCCCGAATGAGCTCATCCTAGAGTAGAAGGGTAGCCCTTCATCTTTTAGTGTTCATCTTTTTTCCTATCTTCGGGCAAGGAAAATAATTTCTAAGGGGTGTGTGTATCAATGCGTGCATGATAAGGATTTCAATTTTGAATCTCCCAGTCTCGAATCAGTCCCAGTGGTTAATGAATATTTAGATGTGTTTCCTGAAGATCCTCCAGGTATTCCTCTTGAAAGAGAAATAGACTTCAGCATAGACCTTCTCACAGATACTCAGCCTATTTCTATTACGCCATACATAATGGCACTAGCAGAACTCAAGGAACTGAAAGATCAGTTGAAGGATCTCTTAGATAAGGGATTCATCAGGCCCAGTGTATCCCCATAGGGTGCTCCAGTCTTATTCATGTGCAAGAAATAAGGTTCTCTCAGAATGTGTATTGATTACCGTTATCTCAACAAAGTCACGGTCAAGAATAGGTATCCACTGCCTAGGATAGACGACTTGTTTGACCAACTTCTGGGTGCCAATTATTTATCCAAGATAGACCTTAGATCAGGCTATCATTAGCTCAGAGTTAGAGAATATGACATTTCGAAGACATCTTTTAGTACTCGGTATGGTCACTTTGAATTTCTAGTCATGTCCTTTGGTCTTACCAATGCCCCTGAAGATTTCATGGACTTGATAAACCGGGTGTTCAGTTAGTACTTGGACACATTCATCACAGTCTTCATAGATGGTATTCTGGTCTATTCTCGGATAGAGCATGATCATTCAAACCATATCATAATTATTCTTCATACTCTCAGGGATCACAAGTTGTTCGCCAAGTTCAGTAAGTGTTAATTTTTGCTAAGATCAGTAGCATTCCTTTGCCACATTATTTTCGGACAGGGCATTAGAGTAGATTCTCAGAAAACTAAAGCGGTAAGAAACTAGCCTCGCCCTGTCTCTCCATTAGATATCAGGAGTTTCTTGGGTTTTGCTGGCTTTTACCGACGGTTTATCGATGGATTTTATTCTATTGCATCTCTTATATCTAGATTGACTTAGAAGAAGTTAAATTTTTAGTGGTTAGAACCTTGCAAGAAGAGCTTTTAAGAGTTGAAGACTCGACTCAAGTCAACTTCAGTTTTAGCACTTCCCGACGGTTTCGATGGATTTGTAGAATATTGTGATCCATCCAGAGTAGGTTTAGATTATGTCCTCATGCAGCATGGTAGATTCATAGCCTACGCCTCCAGATAGTTAAATCCCCATGAAAAGAATTATCCTACTCATGACCTTGAGTTAACAACAATTGTCTTTGCCTTAAATATTTGGAGGAATTATCTATACGGTGTTCATGTAGATGTCTTCACAAATCATAAGAGACTTCAGTATGTCTTTTCCCTGAAAGATCTCCATCTTCGTCAAAGAAGGTGATTAGAGATCTTGAAGGATTATGATATGTGTGTCCTTTATTATCCTGGCAAGGCCAATGTAGTGGCTGATGCACTCAGTAGACTGTCCATGGGTACTGTTTCCCATGTTGAGGATAGTAAGAAGAAATTAGCTCAGGAGATTCATAAGCTTCCCAGACACGGAGTTTTCTTAGTCGACTCTTTAAAGGGTGGTGTATGTGTTCAGAGAAGTTCATAGTCATCTCTAGTTTTTAAGGTGAAAGAGAAGTAAGACAGGGATCCTAGCCTTGTCAGGCTAAAAGAGTCAGTTCACAGTCAGGAAGTAGAGATTTTCTCCCAAGGGGGAGATGGTGTTCTTCGTTGTCAGGGTCGTCTGTGTGTTCCTGGTGTAGATGACTTGAGGCAGTGAATTCTTGTAGAAGCGCATAGTGCGTGATACTCTATTCATCTATGGGCCACTAAGATGTACCACGACTTACGAGATATCTATTGGTGAAGTGGGATGAAGAGGGACATTGCATAGTTTGTGGCTAAGTGCTCTACATATCAGCAGGTTAAGATGGAGCATCAGAAACCTAGTGGTTCCATGCATGAGTTTACTATTCCTACTTGGAAGTGGGAAGAAGTGAACATGGACTTCTTGATGGGTTTGCCCAGAACTCATCATCAGCATGATTCAGTTTGGGTCATTGTAGATAGAATGACCAAGTCAACCCATTTTCTTTCAGTTCGTACCTCCTATTTAGTCGAGGATTACTCAAAACTCTATATTAGGGAGTTGGTCAGAAAGGATCATTCAGACTCTAGAAGATATGCTAAGGGCGTGAGCAATTGATTTCAAAGAATGCTAGGATGACAACTTGGATGACAACTTGCCTTTGATTGATTTCGTATACAACAACAGCTATCACTCAAGCATTCTGATGGCTCCATTCGAAGCTCTCTATGGTAGGAGATATAGGTCTCCGATTGGTTGGTTTGAAGTTAGTGAGGGCACATTCATAGGGCTTGACTTAGTATTCGATGTCTTAGAGAAAGGTCAGTTGATCAGTGAAAGACTTCGGGTTTCTCAGAGCCGACAGAATTCTTATGCGGATGGTCGTAGAAAGTATCTTGAATTCGAGGTCAATGACTATGTCTATCTCAAGATCTCTCCCATGAAGGGAGTGAAGAGATTCGACAAGGAGCGAAACCTCAGTCCCCGATATGTCTGTCCCTTTAGCATTCTCAGTCTCTTTGGAAAGGTATCCTATGAGCTCGAATTGCCTTAAGATCTAGCCTCAGTTCATCCATTCTTCCATGTCTCTTTTCTCAAGAAGTGCATAGGTGACCCAGCAGTTGTAGTCCCTATTCAGAGTGGTGACATTCATAATAACCTCTCTTATGAAGAGATTCCAATCTAAATCCTCGACTATTAGACTCACAGGCTAAGGAACAAAGAAGTCCCTCTAGACAAGGTTCTTTGGCGGATTCAGTCCATGGAGGGAGCTACTTGGGAAGCAGAAGCAGACATGCAAACCAAGTACCCTCATCTTTTCTCCGCTAATTTAGACTTAGCTCGAGGTAACCAATTTCCTTAAGCCTATTCAGTTACATGATAAAAATTCCAGTATAAATTTGGTATCAAGTATAAATGTATAGCTTATCATGCATTCTTGAATTTAGTTTATCAGTAATGCATCAGATATGCATGTTTAGTTGGGCTATATTCAGTTTAGAATTCAATTCAGTCCTAAAATCATACGCCAGTTTAGCATGATCAGTGTATGCATCATTTTATCTTTTCTCCCCTCTCAAGCAGTCATCATTCGAGGATGAATGTTTCCAAGGTGGAGATATTTTAGTACCCCAAAAAATCCAAACCAATATTAGGGCCATGTACCAAGCTCATGCATAGTACATCTTGGTTATTTTATAGTTTTATGAGTAAGTTAGATGTATATTAAGGCTTCAAATAACTCCCAGCTATCAGATGAATCAAATGATTATATCTCTCATTATACTTGTAATATTTTATCTCACAACCTATCAATAGATATATAATTCAATTAGCTTTCCAAAAATAGCAATTTCGCCTAAATCCGATATCAGATCAAAGAGTTATTCCTAGTTTACTCCAACATGTCAGGCTGGAAATAGTGTGACAACATTCGTGGCAGCTTACCAGATTTGTGACGCCCTACCACGAAGATTGTTAGCCTTAGGCAGAATCCAGCTCCTGTGTGAGGACATTCCTAGTAACTTACCACATTTGTGATACCCTACCACGAATGTCGTCAGCTTTAGGCAGAAACCATCTCCTAAGTGACGATATTCGTGGTAGCTTACCACATTTGTGATGCCCTACGACGAAGGTCGTCAGCCATAGGCAGAAACCAACTCCTAAGTGACGACATTCGTGGTAGCTTACCAAATTTGTGATGCCCTACCATAAAGGTCGTCAGACTTAGCCAGAAACTATCAACTCCATCTCCTGTGTGACGATATTTTTGACGGCTTACCATATTTTTGATGCCTTGTCACAAATGTCGTCAGCTATGATTTTTAACAATTGGGAATTTATTTCATAATGGTATTTTGATCTTTTCCTTCACCTTCCATGACTTATAACCCTAAAGAGGTGTAATTTTTTCTTTTTTCTTCAATTAAGCATCTTAAGAACCCTCTCTTACACTTTCAACCTCAAGATTAGGATTTTCTCTCAAGATCATCTCCTCAAGAACAAGCCTAAGGGAATTCTTCAAGAACGTTCAAAAACATTAGATCTCTTAAAAGATTCAATCTCTAAGGTATGAGTTGTATTCATCTATTGATCCAATCCGTTCATAGAGCTCAAGAATCATGTTTTAAATTTTATTTTGTAAACTTTTTGTGGTGATATGAGTATGTACATGTTGACAATTGTTGTTTAAGTTTCAATGTGATGTCTAAATGTGTTCTCTTGGAATATATATGTTTGTTAATTGAAAACCATGAACTTTATGTGGTTTAATATGGTGCAAGAATGAAACCCACCTATGCCTTAAAGAATGCATGCAAGGTGTCTGATAAAATCTTAAGATGCTAGAAATTCATGTATGTATGGTTCTATGATGTCTAAATGACAAGTTCATGTTAGCTATATACTTCAATATGAATTCCATGCTTTTCATGTATTGCTATTGTGGTGGTATGAAGCATTCAAAATAATGGAGATATACAATATGTGCGCGAAATATATCCATGCATTCCCTACAATGTTTAAGATGTTGAATAACTATATGAAATATGATATCCCCTACTTATGATATTATGAATTTTGGACTCAAATCTTGTGGTTAAGTCATGTCATGTGTATCAGTTTCCTTCTATCAAGTCCTGGGGGTATTCGTACTCGAAAAACATAGTTGTGTGCGTAAAGCCATGTGATGTTATCATGATAATCTCAGTCAAGCTATAATCTATAGAACTCAATCAGTCATGTGACTCAGGAAACCTCAGAAATCTCATGATTTTTGTTAACTCTCATATAATAGTACTACTCCGTTAGTCAATGGAATTCAGTAAGTTCTACTTACGTACAGTCAATTAAATCATGTTCAGTGTCTATAAATGGGAGTAGGAGTTAGCATCGAGTGAACCTAAGGATGAAAACCCACCTGTATATGAGGGTGTGATGGTCATTCTTGCATTCCAGAACTATGTAGCCAGCATAGGTTGAGACATCGCAACCTGTTATATGAGGGTAGATGAGGTAGCTTAACCTGTTATATTAGGGTTCCCACCATAATCAATAGAGTTACCTGTTATATGGGGGTTGCTCACATATTGTCCTTACCAGTTGTGCGGTATTGATACCCTTCCAGTCAGGGCAGAGATTGGACCCCATCTTAGCCATCATAGCACAGATGGGAAATGTCAGTTAAATAACTACCTCCCACATTTTCAGTATCAGTGTCAGTAAAAGAACTCAAATAGTTCTTTAGATATCAGTATACCATGACTGTTAGATACGGTCAAATTCAGTTATAGCACGGATCTCTTAATGTTCAACTAGATTCAAGGTAGTCAGATACATTCATCCATGTTATCAAAACTACGGTTCTAGCCGTGTATTAGCATACAGATTAAGCCATCACGTACTCACAATCTTAGTTACTATGTATGTATGTTTGGACTCTTACGTTCATATTAGTCAGTCAGTAGTATTATTCATACATGTAAACCCTTTGCATTAGCCTACCTCACTCATATACTCAGTACTCCAGTTGTACTAATGCATTTGTAGCAGTTGTATTCAGCATACACAGTTGTAGTGAGTCCTCTTCATTCGAGGATGACATTATTTGATTTATTCATTTATCTCTTCAGTTCAGATTTACAAAGTTAGTTGGAGAAATGTTCCTTCAACTCCTTATTTCAGACACTACTTCAAGGCTTTCGGATTTACGCTCAGATTTAGCTGTCACATTCATTTTTCAGTTGTTTTGGGTATTTTTCACCCATATGGATGTTATATTATTTCAGTTGAACCTTATGGCCTATTGTCCATGTTTCCCATATTATTTTGTCATGAATTGCAGTATACTGGTACAGATATTGGTCATGGGTTAGCTTGTGGTCCCTCGGGGTCATAAGCACCATTTAGCATTCTGGTTCAGAAAAATCGGGGCGTGACACTTTCCGATTATCAACATATCATCATAATATCCTCCGGCCTTATTAGGTATCAACATTTACTCATAATATCCTTAAGCCTTTCCAAGTATCAATATCTCATGACAATATCCTTCGGCCTTGTAGAGAATAAACATATCAGCATAATATTATGCTACGTTACTAGGTATTAACATATCCTCATAATATTATTCGGTCATGTCGAGTATCAATATATCATCATAAATTCCTCCGACCTTGTCGATCATCAATACACCATCACAATCTTAATTGGTGGAAAAATTAACTGCATAAGCAGTCATATAATGAAGTATCGTGATTTTTAACAAAATGAGTGGCATATATTTCAAAAATGATCAATAAGTATGAATTGTAACATAATTCATGGAACAATTGCTAATATTATTATTCTGAATGTTTTCTAGCATAATTTCTTAGCATGATCATAAGCATAAGCGATATAATGAACAATGACTAATGAATACCCTATGCAATGGCCCATCATTAACAAAAATATAGCTTATCAAAGCTTGAGGATTAGCTAATCCATGGCATAATCTATAGCTTATTCATAGCATGGTCCATAACATAATTTATTGCTATGATAATGGCATAGTCAAGGGCCCATTCAATAGTATAACCGGTAGCCCAAACAAAAGCCGTAACAATAGCTAAATCAATATCTCAACATAAGCATAACTGATAAATTATACATATGAAATAATCATTAGACATTGTTTCTAATGTAATTCATCATAATCTATAAGTACCAAGGCCCCTCAATATTGCCCCAAAAGGGCGTTGTAGATGCATATAATAAGAAAACAAAGGTTTCAATATAACTACCATCAATTTTGACTTATGTTCGTCAAAGAGACCTATTTTAAAGCCTAGAAATACATACTAAGTCAATTTCTACTGCAGACTAGTCTAAAGTATTTAAATCCACTCTTAGATGTGTAGAAAGTGCCGATTAGTCATAAGGTAGAGGTTCTTCTCAAACACAACAACTAAGCAAATATAAAAACTAAGGTAACATTTTTTTTAATCAACTAAGGCCACTTCATCCTAAGCATGAGTAACTAGAGAATTTTACTTAATTTAAAGGAACCTAAGGCATTCTCATTCTAAACATTATTAAAGAAGTCTAATGAACTAAGGTTAAAGGCAACAAGCTAAGCATATTAATTGTACGATTTAAGTTTAGCCTAAATAATCTTATTAAGACAAGTTTTGAATTTCATCAATCCAAACTATAAAACCCATCCCAAATCCGACATAATAGAATAAAAATACGATGACATAGCTCATTCTAAAAACTGATAGACCTAGCCTACCTCGATGCCAAAGAAAGTTCAACGAACTGCTTGATTTTTGCTCCTCCTTTTTTAGAATAATCCTTAAGATTAAAATCAATAAAGATCATATTCTACATGTCAATACAAGAATAACGATACCCATACTGCACCATTGTTATTCAGGCCCAAAAATAACATCAAAATCCCAAAGTGGATCCTACTTCCAGAAGTCACATTTTTTAGGCTAACCCAACTTTCGTTTATAATCTAGGAATCATAACCCTTAAGTCTGGGTAAAAACAAAGTTAAATTAGGCTAAAATCAAGCCCTCACGCTATGGAAGTTTTTGTTAATAAATCATTGAAAATCAACAAGAAAAGGGTTGAACCTTATCTTAATTCAGATGATAATCGTGAAAACAGGTATTAATCAAGCTCCCAAGTCACTCAGAAGTCTTTGTTTGAAATATCACACTCTTTATGGTTTTTAATCTTAAAAGATGGTTGAGAAATAAGCTAATTTGTGACCTAAGGGATCTATTTTTATCTATTTGACGTAATTAAGTTTAGCAATCGCAACACGCAGGTGTACAATCGTAAAACTTCATATCAGAAGAAGGTGTTGCAATCATAAAACTTAACTGCACGAATAACTATAGATTGCAATCACCTCACATCATTCGCAAAAATGAGCATCAACTTCTCTTTAAAGGTCAAACGCTTATCCAACTTGAATGAGTCCAATCTAAGTACATGAGATAGACCGAGAATATATCACTGCAACATTAAAACATGGAAAAGCAGACGAACAAAGGCAGAATCGGGAGGTAAATATAACACATAAGCAACCTCACCAACTACATGAAGTATCTCAAAAGGTCTAATATATCTAGGACTGAGCTTAGCCTTCCTCATGAACATTATCACACCCTTCAAGGAAAATACAAAGCGTAATACATTCTCACCAAATCCAATTCTCAAGAACCAAATCCTACAGTCTACATAGGCCTTCTTCTTACTCTGATACCTCTCAACCTATCTTTTATCACCATAATTCTATCCAACGACACCAGAAGAAAATAAGTACCACAAGGTCTAACCTCAGACGTCCTAAATCTTTCAACCTAAGAACGACATCTCCTACTATATAATGCCTCAAAAGGAAATATCTCAATACTCAAATTATAGTTGTTTTTATACGAGAACACTGCCAAGGATAAGTGTTACTCCCACTACCCTCTAAAATTTATAACACTAGCTCAAATAATATCCTCGAGAACATAAATAGTCCGCTCGAACTGACCATCAGTCTATTGATGAAATGGTATACTAAGATCCACCTAGGTACCCAACTCCTCCAAAAATGCTCTCCAAAACCTTAAAGTGAACACAAAACTATAGTATGATATGATAGAAATAAGCACACCATGCAAATAGACTATCTCTAGAACATAATTATGAGCTAACCTCTCAACATTGAAGGACATCTTAATAGAAATAAAATATGCTTACTTTCTCAAATGGCCTACAATGACCCAAATACCGTTGGAACCAAGGGAAGTGAGATACAAGCCACTAAAAAATCCATACTATTTCTTTCTAATTTTCACTCAATAATGGGTAACCTATGGGTCAATCCATTGAGACGTTGATGCTCTGCCTTTAACAGCTGACAACATATGCAATGAGCTTCAATGTATACAATATATCTCATAATCCCACTCCATGATGCTACTGTTTCAAATCTCTAGACATCTTGGCTATGCCGGGGTGTATAAAATATCTTGCGTTGTGAGCAACATTCAAAACAAACTGAATCTAGTAATCAATTTGAGGAATATAAATACAAAAATCAAACCTAAAAATACCCTTATAATCAATGATGTTCTTCTACAACTCACCATTCAATACCTAATCACATAGAAAGAAAAGCTTACTATCCTCAAATAGACGATCGCGAATATGGTCAAATAATAAGGATATCACCTTTACATTAACCAAAAGCCTCCTAGGATATAAAATATTACCGTGAACCATTAAGTTAGCTGAGGACTGAATGTCCCATGACAATGGCCTTTGAAAAATCAATACACAAGACAAGCTACCAATTTTTAATAACTTTAGACTAAAGGCATCCGTTACCATATTTTTATTGCTTGAATGATACAAGATCAAAATATCATAGTCCTTAAGCAACTTTATCCATTTACCTATCAACCATAAAGCTCTTGTTGGGTGATAAGATATTAAAGGCTATGATTATTGATGACAATCTCGCAAGACATACAACAAAGATAATCCCACAAAATCTTAAGTGAGAAAGCTATCATATCCTACTCCAAATCATAAGTAGGGTAGTTGCGCTCGCGCACCTTGATATTTCTAGAAGCATAGAAAATAACACCACTCTATTGCATCAATGCAAAACCCTAACCAACACCAGAAGTATTAAAAAACATAGTGAATCCCTCACCCTCATACGAAGATCTAAAATAGGTGCTAAAGTGCAGAAATCCTTAAACTTTCCAAAGAGAGAGTCACACTCCTCGGACTATCCGAAGGGAACCTCCTTCTATGTCAATCTTTTCATAGGGGCTAAAATAGTTTCAAAACCCTCGATGAAGCATCTATAATAATAGACCAAAGCAATGAATATACAAACCTCAGTCTAATATATAGGTCTTACCCTATCACGAATCACCAATATCTTTGTAGGCTCTACAATAATACGATCAATAGATAACACATATCCAAGGAATTTCACTTACTCAAGCCAAAACTCACACTTGGAGAACTTTTCATAAAACATATGTTCTCACAATTTCTAGAGTACGATTCTCAAATAATGCACATACTCTTCACTACTCTTCAAATACACAAGGATGTCATAAATGAACACAATCATAAATGAGTCTAAATAAGGCTGAAATACTCAGTTCATCAAATCCATGAATGCATCTAGGTCATTAGTCAACCGAAATCACATTACTATTAACTAATAATGACCATAATGGGTCCTAAAAGCTATCTTCAGGATATCCTCACCCTGAATCCTCAATATATATTAACTAGATCTTTGATAAATATTAGAAAGCACGGTTTCACCCTAAAGTTGGTTAAACAAGTCATCAGTGTGAGACATAGGATAACAATTCTTCAGCATCACCTTACTAATCTGTATATTATCGATATAGATATGCATGGAACAATCTTTCTTATTCACAAAAAATGCAGGATCTTCCTAAGGGGACACACTTGATGTAACAAAAACCTTACAAAGAAGATCCTAAAATTAAGACTTTAGCTACTTAAGCTTGGCAGTAGCCATACGTTAAGGTGATATAGAAATGGGTTGTATTCTAGGCTCATGATTAATACAAAAATTAATCTTATGGACAGGGGCAACTCCAGGAAAATTGGTAGGGAAAAACTAGGAAATTCACGAACAATAGGAAAAACGTCAAGCAACAGACTCTCCATACTAGTATAATAAATATAAGAAAGATAAGACTCCAACCACTCAAAATAAGTCTACTAGCACACATATAAGTGATAATCCCCATCGACTCACGACTAACAACTCCCTATCACATGACTGGGGGTATACTAGGAAAGGATAAGGTAACCGACTTGGCCAAATAATCTATGCCTCCGTGATATTAGGGTATCTAGTCCATGCCTAGAATCACATAAAAATCTATCATACAAAAAATAATTAGATCATCATAAGTATCAACATAACTAACTGTCATAACATATGATATAGAAATTCAATCCCCTACTAAAGAATCACCCACTAGAGTAGACACCCATAATGGCATCATAAAAAATCACTAGTCAACTCTAACTGTGGTGCATAATAAGTAGATATATAAGAGTATGTGGATCCTTGATCAAAAAAGGCAAAGGCTGACTTGTGGTACACCAAAATTATACATGTAAATATAGCATCAGAAGTTTCAACCTCTTGTTTAGCAGTAACTACATACAACTTACAAGACCTGCCACCTGGCTGGGCACCTTACCGATCCTCTATCCTACCTGCCTGAGGACCTCCTTGAGTACCCTAAGAACTACCCCTACAATCATAAAAACCTACTCTAGTTAAGGAATGAACTACTATAATAGGGAGACCACTCTGAGTTGAAGTAACAATCAACAAACGGCGAGGGAAATCTTACAAAAAGTGAATAGAGAGTCCATAAGTAAAACAAGAAATGTGAGCTAAACTAGAACAAATAGATTTGAATAACCCAGAGTAATCACGATGACTATAATAACCAAAAAATAAACCTCTAAAAGATACACATCCTCACATAAGAGAGAAATCACTAGTAGTAGACTGACCATCATCAGCAATCTAAAGTGTTGTCTAAACTGGTCCACTTGGCTGAATCTAAGTCTAATAGGATTGGTGCGAAGGGTACCTACTCTAACAACTGCTATCTTGGGGTTGGAACTACAAAGCTCTCATTAAGCCTTCCCTAAAATATGGTCCTCTTATCACAACCCTCACAACCCTCATAGTACATATCCTTTATCACCCCAGTATAATCTAAAACCTTAACAAAAGACCCACCAATAACAACTAAACTATGAGCATGTATATATATAGACTGCGTATTTCTTGTGAGAAATTCAAAAATTGCAATTATGTGGTATCGATGTCAATGTTTATATATTTTACTTGATTGTCTTATAACTTATATTGGATTCATGAATGGTTTGTATAGTGAGTTGATTTTTTCACACATGGTTGGTATATTTATTGTACATGGAAATTCTTATTCTTTTTAGTTATGAGAATTATATCCTTATGTCATATACAATCATTAAACATTGGTCCCACCATGGAAATATTGATAACCTTGGCTTTTTTCTAATAGAAATATGACCTTTTTAAAAACATTCTGTCAATGTATGTACTAGGGAGGAGTATAGATATTGTCATTAGATATTGGACTGTTTATGGGTTTTAAACCCCTTATTGATCCTACCTAGAATCACAGGGTAGGTGTATACAGAAGTTGTGCAACAACCTAAAGCATTACACCATCATTATCTTAATCTTGAGTACATTTCATTTATATTATGCTCAATCTATGTTATATTTCTACCCTTGATATGATATCTACCTATTTCACTTTCTTATTATACTTGCATTTGGTATACAGTTTTAATTGTGATTCTTTCTCATATTTTTGTATGGTATTTATGTAAATTGTAGAACTATTAGTGGAAACTTTGTAGGCTACCATTTTGGACATTATCTGATTGTAGGAAACACACCCATAGTATGTAATTTATATGCTCTATTTTCTACTTTGCTCTATCATCCTATGATACCTACTGAATATAAATAGACAATACTTATCCTTACTGCACCCTTTTGATCAAGATCCATGTATGAATGTGCCGCACATTAGCTGATTCAGGCGGTATCTGTTAGATGATCTATTCTTCTAGAGTTGTTCTACTACCTCTTCCTATTTATTATATGTCTTATTTTTTAATTCCAAGACAAATTTTCATCCTTTTTTTTTACTTTCATTGAATCTTTGACATTAAAGATATATTTAGTAGTTCTTACACTGTGACACAAAATTTGGGGATATTGTATGGTATCTTTGGTTTTGTATTTCCGCTATTGTCATGTATGTGTGGTTCAACTCTATTCTACAAGTATTTTCTTGGAATTTGGTATCGATTTATTTTTCCATATCAATTTGGGTGATTAGCTTAGTAGCCAAGGCTTGCCACGATAAGAGACATCACGACCCTTAGTTTTTGTGGTCGTTAAAATATGATACATGGTGTGAAATTAAGCATAGACTCACAATATATAGTTTTACAAATTTACTGTGCACAATCTCAAACTATGATTCAACTATGTTACATGATATGGTTAGAGCTCCAATATTATTTAGTATTATTATTAAACACCATGATTGTAAGAGTTTAGAAAACACCAGTCCCACAAATATGTTTATGTCATAGGTTTCTCCTAAGAGGCATGATTTTGACTTTGTAACTTCATGGATCTGTACCATGGTCATTCTAAAAAACAGTTCCTGTATTGGTTCATGACTCAGGACATCCTGAGCTCTCTTGGTGTATCTCAGTGACAAGAAATAATACCTTATTAAGAACATCAAGAGGTGCTCAAAACTAAGCTAAACACATATAGATAGGGACACATAGGTGTATAAAATCTCCTAAGACCACTACTCCACACTTAATTCTCCATTCGTCCTTGAACATCTCTTTAAATTAAGCACCAACAAAGAAGGCTTTAATATTACTAGTACAACTACAACAATCAATCTAGAACTACAATGACTACATGAATAGAAATTTCTAAATTAATCATGTCATATTACAACTGAAAGCTCATGAACACTACAAACTTTCTAATATGAACAATTAAATCTACTAAGAAGGAAAACTCATGCATATTGCTTACAAAAGAGATCACATTAGTTACCTAACAACCATCAACATGCACCCCTACCATGAAAGAGTCACCTATATTCACTCACTAGTATCAAATTATCATAAGAATAGATGTATGAATAAAATTTCTCTCACACTCACACAGAATTTACATGTCTAATAATATGAACCATAAGCTTCCCTAAGTATACTATTACCCTTATATTAAAATATCAAGGCTCAAGATCAAGAAGGAATTTAAGGGTTGTAAAGTAGGCTAAAGGGTGGGTAGATACTATTCAGGCAAATAATATGAATTACTTCTCTAAGAAATTTAATACATCACACTTTACATTAAACTCCTCTCTATTCAACAAACTTTTCCCTACTTTTATATTCCCACCTCTTCTTTGTTTTGCCCCATCACTTTATGCTAGTTGACAAATCTTAAGTTGGTTGTATTTGATATCAACACATGATACATTTTTGATCAATTTTTCTTTTCATTACATTAAACCAACCACAACACATAACTTTCTATAACATCAATAACTATTTTTTGTGTTTCACTTTTACTTTTTCCTTCGTAAACACTACACTCGATAGTATCTCAATCTTTCAACTAAAGTTCTTAGGAGTTTTGTATGAAATTATGGTGAATTGAAAGAACAGGAATAATTTGCATACGATGTTACTAAAGAATGGGGTAAAGGCTCAACAGGGCTACCTAAAGTCATACAGAAAAGATAGATAAAACATGTATAAAGAATAATATCAAAGAAATACCTATATCATCACCTAAACCTACCTTCTTTATTTTTCTTTACAAACACACCAGACAAGTTCTAGACATCAATATGCAAACATGGAATATAACAAAACCTCACTTACACATGGCACAAGCACAAATTGAGAAGGTTCTCCATAGACTCTCAACAAAACAACGGCAAGATGACAAGATTAAGATAACATCACCCAAAAGTCATATAAATTAGCCTAGATGTCTATATAATAGTAATTGACCTCATTACATATGATTCCATATTGAAACTAACTTGCATCATATATTCATATAAAGCACCTAGAAAAAGCATCTCTATTTATTCCTATCGACAAATATTTAAAATTACTCCTAAAATCAAAAAGATATTTTTGGGTCAAAGGTTTCCTTCTCGAAAAGAACATAAATAAAAAACAAAGGGGTGGGTAAATGTGCTTCCACTAGACAGGCACCAACATTACTCAAAATAAACATAGATAAAATATTTTTGTAATAATTTTTTTCACATTTAGTAAAAGTAAGAAAAATAAACGCAAATAAAAACCATATTGCAACACTTCATCTTGAAAATAAGAAGATTCCCTACCCCTACACCTAAAATAATACTCTATTCCTAAAGTATAAATAAATATTAAGGATTAAAATACTCCCTCCAGCCTCTATGCCTAGATTAGTAGCATTATGATCATAAAAGAAGGTCTCGTGGACCCCAAACATAGTTTCTGCCATGGTCCTTAGCTCAAATCTCTTGTAATCAAACTTTCCTTTAGGCTATTGAGAACAAAAAGAAACAAAAGCTATACAAAATAAAAACAAATAAACGTTAAAAATAATTAACTTCACTCAGGTTCCCCCCAGCAATGACTGATTTCTCATTGCAACATAACTCACATCACAACTCTTAAACATAGTTTTTCATCCTTTTCCTCCTAGTCTGAGCCCATATTCTTATTCCTTTCTTACCTTTTGTGTACTTACTCCTTATGTTCTGCAACTATTTCTATACTTACTTTTTAGCCCCTTCTTTATGTTTCTAAACTTTAGGCTTAATGACGGCGCCCAAGTGCACAAGAAAGTGTACGTGGTCTTATAAAGTAGTAAGGTGGCCTAATTAATGCCAAGTATAGATCCCAAAGAGACTTGATTTAACAAAAAATTTGTTCTAGTTCACAGTTTAGATTAATTTAGTGCAAAAGTAACCAAAAAGAATGATTGGAGTTTGTAAATTGAAAGTAAAGTAAATAGTGTGTAAAGTAAAGATCTTTGATAATCAATCGGAGTAAAACCCAGGGTTAAAGCACTCCGAACAATCATACTAAGTTATTGAATTTCATTTGTTAACTTGCTTGCCTTGGTTGTTGATTCGTAGGGTTAATTACATGATCATGGTTTTTAAACCTCTAATCTTTTACCTAATATGGCAATTACAACTACATCATTGAGCGGGGATGTAATAATCCAATTAAGTTAATTAAAGTTATCATTCTTTATTTGAATGAAATAAGGCGTCTAAGTATATCCCTGTCCTAGACGCTAAGTTGAATCCTTTATTTTATAAGAGATTAAAACCCCAACTTTGTTTATTCCCTTATTCTATTTACCTATTCCCTCCCCTGAGACCAAAAGGTTGACAATATATGTATTTTACGGGTAACAACCCATAAAATAATTAAAGCAAGAATAAACCAACAAGCATATATGATAAGCAAAATTAATCAAATTTACTCTTAATTAATTGTACTCATCTTCTTGGTATTAAATCCGAAGAGAGGCTTTTAAGCCTAGGTACGTCCCAGGCGTCCACCCCCGACTCCAATAATGTCCAAGTAATTATGTATTTATAATAAAATATTCCTACTCCTTCTAGGATTAAAATAATAGTGATCCTAAGATTCCCATCTTCCTTAAAATGTGTGCCATGCTATTATATCAAGAATGGGAAAAGCATCCACTATGTCAGAAGAATTTAATTTTTTGGTCGTGCAAGTGCACCCATCGTGATTCTACAAATAAGGGTCATGACGCGACCCTATCGCGATACCTCTTTAGAATTTGCTTCTAAAAAATTTGTTAAGTGTTGGATGTTCCTCCATTCATCCTTGACTTTGTGGTGTATTTCTAGTGAATTTCTGATCTTTAAATCATCAATATATCACCATATTCAGCCTAAAAAGCCTCCTATAATCACACACAACATTAGAGATCAAAACAACACAATATCCTCAATGATGAACCAAAATAAGAGCTAAGATAGGGCTAATTCGCATTGATTTTCACTTACTGTTTCTACTCTTACCTTAAATAAATTGATATTTGCACATTACAAACAAGTTATTACTCATATAATTACTCATTTAACCTATTTGAAAAAAATTAAACACATTTGAATCCACCGAAACCAACTAGACACACACCTAGCTCAAGCTAGTAAAACTAGTTTTCTGAGTTGAACTCAAAATGACTTAATTATGTACAAACTTGTTTGGAAAACACATGGGACCTTGTACTCAACTACTTGTACACTTATATGCTTATTTATATCAATATGAACACATTAAGAACACAAATTCCTGTCAAAACAAGGCGAAATGAGCTAGAATAATGATACCAAAGTATAAAGCCACCTCAGATCATCACCCCATACTTAAACTCTTGTTCATCCTCAAACAAGCCTTCACTCTAAGCATAAAAATCTGAAGTGACACTAAACTTCTACTAAAACAAAGACACTCAACCTAGTACTACAATGACTACCCGGAATGCAAGTTTCTAAACAATGCACGT